>NW_005871137.1:4213621-4244458 GCF_000147115.1 Myotis lucifugus
CGAGGTGCCTTCTTCCCCCCAGACAAATGGGGTTCGGAGCTGGCCAGGCAGCCCGCCACCGAGCCCCCAGCCCCATCCCGGGACCCCTAAGAGGGGCTGAGCCGCGCGGGTGTGGAAAGGGACGGAGAGGGAGGAGGCGGGGGGAGGCCACAAATGGGGAAAGGTGGGCGCCCTCCCCTTGGGAACAGGGAGGCTTGTTCCCCCGAGCGGGGAGAAGGGGAGGGGGTGGGGGTCAGCTGCGCCGCCCCGACCGTCGCTGCCGCGCACTCACCAGCACGATGGCAAATCGTTCCTCCAGTTCACCTGGCTCCGGCATCGGCAGCTTCAAAGGCACGTTGTGCGCCCTGAAATCGGTCTGCTGCGAATCCATACTCCCCGCGTTGCCCATGTTGGCTGCACGCCGGGGTCGGGGGCTGCTCCGGGCCCCTAGCGTCCGCGTCCAAAATCAGAACAGCTCCCGGCGACCGGCTCCCGCTCGCTGGCGCGACCCGCCCGGCTCCCCGCCCTCCGCTGCGCCCTGGCGACTGTGCAGCGCGCAGCGCTCCTAGCAGCGCTCGGAGCTGAGCCGCCCCCCGGCCTCCTTCATGCTCCCCGCCGCCCCAGCGCCGCCCCGGACTCTTTTCCTCTGGAGGGGTCGTCAGGGCGCCGGGCGCCTATCTGCATGTTGCTCCGCTGGCACGCCGCTCCCTGCCGGTGGTCGTGGACAGCGGGCGCGAGGTTCCTCCGACTCGGTCTCCTCCCGGGGCCGCGGCCACCGATGACACTTCCAGCTCGCGGCCGGCCGCCGGACACAACGCTCACTCCGCCAGCACCTCGAGCAGACAAATGCGGCTCGGCGCTGCCGACACAATGCCCCCTCTCGCCCGGCCCCCGCCCCCGGCCCGGCTCCGCCCACTCGCCCCGCGGACTGCCGGGACGCGTAGTTTCGGCCCAAAGTGTCCGCACGCCGAAACCACGCGGGCTCCGGAGGACCCCGCGGCGTTAGGACTGCTGGCAGCAAAGGCAATCTGTACGCCTCTAGAGAGAGTTCATGTCACTTTGGACCCAGCTCACTCCGACAGTAGAAATAACCACGTGGTCATCATCGATTCTGACACATTTGACAAATGAACGGATGATCCAATCCATCAATGACTGAATACGCGCATTCTGATTTAAGTTTCAGAAGCCTGTTATTGTTCAAAAGGGTCTAGGGAACCTCAAAGGTATTGGCAACTTCCTGTTTCATCAACTGGGATGTGAGTCCAGCGTGCTTGTTGTTATTGTTCTTTCTTTCTTATGTATGTTACATATTCTTTTGTGTGATTGAAATGTTTTTTAAGCAAACGTATACTTTTATGGATATTTATAAATGTCCACTATGAATAGATGCATACGTAGATGGTCAGACCCCAGGAGTCGGATGAGGATTCAATTCAGTTCAAAACAACACCTGTCAGTGCCTATTCTGTATGGGTGACTGTGCTCCTTAGTCGGGGAAAGAAAGAGGACTGCTCCCGCCCCGGAATACTTCACCATCTACTGAAGGAGAAAATTTACACAAATAAGAACATTTCGTGTGAGATGCAAATAAGGACAGAGTGGGGCGGCTTTGGAGATGATCTTTGGCTGTAGCAATCTTATTTCTCCATAACAGTCTTGTTCCAGGGGTTTTACAGAAAAGATTGGGCCCACCCATTCCTCTGGCGTGCTTTTCAGCCTGGAACTACCCACTCTGAACCAGTGGAAATAGAGAAAAACAGCCTTTTAAATGACTTCAGCCAGCTGCTATATTGTAGATTTCAAGGACATTCACTTGTTGACTTGTGGCTGAACTACTGCAGCTAGTCCTTTCTTAATTAAAGTTGGTTCCTAATCCTGGTTTGTGTATTAGATTCACTTTGGGAGCTTGTTAAAATTGCACACACCTCGGGCCCTACCTATTACCAGAATTTCCCTAAGCTGAGAGCTGGATCTTGGGCAGGTGTATTTTTAACAAGCTTCGCACGTGATTCTGGTATGCAACCAGGGTTGTTATCATCTCGTTAAAAATCAGCTGCTTCTTGGCAAGATAACATACCAAGACTCAAGCATCAAGGGCCACATTTTATTCAGCTTTAGAAAGTTCAAGGTGCCTTGAGCACAGTAGATTTTCAATAACTAATGGTTGCATTAACAAGTGACTTTTACCAAAAGCCTATGAAACAAACCTCTAGCCTTTTTAAAGAAGGGAGAGAGTATAAATAAAGTCAACTCAAAAATCTGAGTAAATGCAATATGTATTTCTAAAATTACATTGTATCAAAATTAATGGTAAGTGCATTACTAATCAAAGAAAGAAACACACACACACACACACACACACACACACACACCAATTAGTGAAAATGAGCGAGAAAGAAAAGCTGTTAATTCAGACCAAGTGAGATATTTCTGACCTACAAATGTATTTTCTTTGTAATCTCTAGACCTATACTTTGGGTCTGATTGACTCACAAAATCAGCCCACCCACGGAGTTGCTCATGTGCATGGAAAAGCTAGGATTATTTTCTTCAGTTAAGATATTCTTTTCTATTACATTTATGGCTCTCCTTAGCTATATTTCTACCAGTAATCAGGATCTTTTTCTCCTCTTAAGTCTTGTCACAGCTAGTCTCTCTCATAATCTCACACTTTGAGAAAAGCCAAGGACAAAGTGTGCAAATCCATGAATCAAAAGAACTCTAATATTTGGTTATTATTTATGACTATTATTAAATGAAAAATGAACAAAACACTCCATTATGTTATACAGTTTCTATAAGGATTTCTATTTTTAAAAATCTCAGGAAATTTTTTGTTTTGGGGAGGGTTGAGAGAGAGGAAGGAGAAGACATTTCTATTACTTTAATTGTAGCCCTCTTCCTTCCTCATCACAAAATTAAAATCAGGCAATTATTTGTAAATACACATTTCATTTTCTGATAACTAATACATATGATTTGTTATCATTGATGTCACAAAATATGGACAAAAAATTATTGAAACTATCTACTCATCTTCCAAGGAAACTGAAATGTTAGAACTTTATCTTCCTCTTGCAGCCCAGGAACCCTCGGGGGATGTCTGACTGCTGGCTTAGGCCCGCTCCCTTAGACCATGAGTCGGACATCCTTAGCGCTGCCATGGAGGTGGGAGAGACTCCCACCACTGCCACTGTGCTCGCCAGCTGTGTGCCCGACTCAGGGCTTCTAGCTGAGCGGTACTTCCCCTGTGGGAGCGCACTGATCACAAGGGGACAGCTCTTGCATTGAGCGTCTGCCCCCTGGTGGTCAGTGCACGTCATAGCGAACAGTCATTCCGCTGTTCGTTCGATTTGCATATTAGCCTTTTATTATATAGGATGTGCCAGGCATTTGCAAGCTATGCTAGGGATGGCTGGATCAGAAATCGCCCCCCCCTCCCCCAGTGGTATAATTGCTTTCGAAGAAGCTTTGCCATAATTCATAATAAATTCTTCTACAAAATCACCTAAGTTTCATTGGTATCTTCTCAGGTTTTAAATATAAGGAAGTGCTCTGTAGCTAAATTCCCTGAACTTCTATAAAAGGCACTAGCGACTGACTGGCATGGCTCAGTGGTTGAGCATCAACCTATGAACCAGGAGGTCACAGTTCGATTCCCAGTAAGGGCACATGCCTGGGTTGTGGGCTCAATCCCTGGTGTGGGGCTGGCAGGAGGCAGCTGATCAATGAGTCTCTCATCATTGATGTTTTTTTTTTTCTCTCTCTCTCTCTCTCCCTCTCCCTTCACTTCTTAAAAAAAATAAATAAATAATAAAACAAAATAAAAGGCACTGGTAGCTCTAACCAATGTGGCTCAGTTGGTTGAGCCTGTCCCATGCACCAAAAGGTTGCCGGTTTCAATTCTGGGTCAGAGCACATTCCTGGACTGCAGGCTCGATCCCCAATAGGGGGTGTACAGGAGGCAGCTGATCAAAGTTTCTTATTCCCTCTCCCTTCTTCTCTCTCTAAAATCAATAAAAACATTTGTTTTAAAAGGCAATGCTGTAACCCTAAGAAGATTCTCTTTGTGTGTATCTATATGTATAAAAGCCTAAGTGACCTGCCAACTGGCCAATTGGCTGATAGCTATGACATGCACTGACCACCAGGGGAAAGACGCTCAATGTAGGAGCAGAAACCACAGGCATGGAAACATGGAACAGACTGATGAATCTCAGAGGGAAAGGGGCAGTGGGGAGGGCAGGAAGAGATTAACCAAAGATCTTATATGCATACTAGAGGCCCAGTGCATGGATTTGTGCACCGGTGGGGTCCCTCAGCCTGGCCTGCGGCGATTGAGCCAAAACCAGCAGTCCGACATCCCCTGAGGGACTAAGGAGTCCCAGATTTCGAGAGGGTGCAGGCCAGGCTGAGGGACGCTCCCCCTTCCCTGGTGCATGAATCCCTGATAGCCCTGAATCAAAATTGCAAATAGTAGCTGGAATATTAGAGGGATTATTTCATGTCAATTTACATCCACAAAAGTCCTGCAAGATTCATATATCTATTCATATTTCTTTTTAAAATATTTATTGAGCACTTACTATGTGCTAGACCAGGGGTGGGCAAACTTTTTGACTCGAGGGCCACAATGGGTTCTTAAACTGGACCGGAGGGCCGGAACAAAAGCATGGATGGCGTGTTTGTGTGAACTAATATAAATTCAAAGTAAACATCATTACTTAAAAGGGTACGGTCTTTTTTTTTTTTAGTTTTATTCATTTCAAATGGGCCGGATCTATCCCGTGGGCCGTAGTTTGCCCACGGCTGTGCTAGACACTGCTGTTGATTTTAAACGTGGTTTATTCAATTTCTGTTTCATTCAAACTTCTTCCAGTTCCCTTTCTCCTCCTGATTCAGTTAGGAATGAATGTTTCTACCACAAATAAAGGAGAACCCAAGTAATAATGGCATAAATAATATATTTTTTTTCTCATAAAACAAGAAATCTGGGAAAAGATGGATACTGCTTTTGGTTCAGCAACTCGGTAAGGCTAGGGCCAATGTTTGAGGGATGGTTTGGTCTTTCCCACATACTTACAAAGAAAAGACATCACAAAATGCAGATAGCATTGTATGAAAAGGCAACTTCAGACAATTTTTCACCATCCTCTCTACTCTCTCACCTACTAGCCCTTCATCCTGCAATCCCGCACTGCACTGCATCCTCCAATATCCTCCTTAATATCAGACTTTAAGGAGTATTGGATGGGAGGGTCTTAGCGTGTAATATCAACAACAACAGTGACAGGAAAGGAATGTGCTGCTGACTTGTAGTGTCCACTTTTATTTCAGGGAGTCCTCTTAACTTCCCAACTTAATATTAGCTGTCACCCAGGAGGGCACGAGTTGGAAGCTGTGCTGCGTGGGAAGCCCAGGATGCCCCATCTACACCTGCTCTCCTCTGCAGATAAACAGCTTCCAAGGCTATCCATCTGGCCCCTTTCAACAGCTTCCAAGTCTAAGAAAACAAACCCTTTGAAAAAAAGGGTTTTTTAAACAAGAAATCCCAAGGGGGGCATTTTTGTTTCTGGCTGCAACCACTTCAACCAGAATAAACAGCATGGGGGACTAAGAAAGAAAATGAGTTGGAGGAAAAATTTGTTTTTAAAGAGAGATATATATATGGTGTCCCCCAAAAAAGTGTACACACTTTGAACAATTATTGATTCCAATGGGTTAAATCTGAAAAGAAAGAAACATCAATTGAGCTATCAGCTGTTAAGTGTGTATACATTTTGGGGGGCACTCTCTCTATATATATCACATATTACACATCTAGATTTATAATTTTATTTACTTTTTTTCATTTGTCCTTTGGTAGAATTATTTTTTAAGGAGAAAAGTGGCTTATCCGATACAATAAAAGGCTAATATGCAAATTGACCAAAGGTCGGAACAACTGGTTGCTATGATGCGCACTGACCACCGGGGGGCAGACGCTCAATGCAGGAGCTGCCCCTGGTGGTCAGTGCACTCCTACAGGGGAAGCACCTCTCAGCCAGAAGCCAGGCTCACTGCTGGCAAGCACAGTAGTGGTGTCAGGAGCCTCTCCCGCCTCCGTGGCAGCGCTAAGGACCCCTGGGGGGATGTCTGCCTGCCAGCTTAGGCCCGCTTCCTCTAAGCTGCCAGGCAGACATCACCTGAGGGGTCTCCGACTGCGAGAGGGCACAGGCTGGGCTGAGGGACCGCACCCCTCCCCCACCCCTACCCCCACCCCCGCCAGTGCACGAATGTCATGCACCAGGCCTCTAGTCATTTTATAAGAGGCCATCAGATTTGAAATCTCCTGCTCTTTCTTCCCTCTCCAAGTCAGCCCAAATATATGAAAAATTACCCCCCCCCTTTTTTTTTTGGCCTCCAGAGAAGAAATTTTCCCAAACACATGATTATTCTGTCTAGTGAATTTGAATTTCTTGACTTGCAATGTAAACTCTAAAGTCTAGCATCATGGTAAGAATGTGTACTTGGTGAATTTGCCCCCCTTTCTAGTTTGCACTCTGAGTGACCTCAGTTTCTGCATCTATAAAATGGAAATAAAACATACCACCAGTGAATTCTTAAGATTCAGAGAAATATCAACAATAAAGAATTACTGAAAGAAAAAAATACTCAGAGAAATAACTTACTTAACCATGAGGATCATGCCTGTTGTATGGAGAGATGTTCAATAAGAGATATTTTCCTCTTTATGCTCTTTTTTCAAGGCGGTAACGAATATAATCTTGGGTTTTCTATTCAAGGAATAAAATATTCTGCTGTCCCTGCATTCATAAAGGGAAATATATCAATACATGGTATTTCTTTCAGATAATAAGATGTATTTCCATAAAATAGAACATGCTTTGGTTTGTAGTCCATCTGTGAGTCCATGAGTGCTTCTTAATATCCCAGTTCTTTCCTTGATAAAGCTCTCTTCTGGTCACTCAATAAAATAGTAATTCAAAGAGTTAATGTTAATGTCTGAGGAATACAAACAGTATTTCCCACACCTGCTAATAAGATGCACCTGTGATGCTTAATGGACATACTGATCCCCATGGGCCTAATCTAGAAATTCGAATTCAATTGGTCTGGGGTGGGCCCAGGACTCTGTATGTTTGACAAAACTCGGGTGGCGGTTCCTATTTTAGGCAAGTTTAGGAAATCTGATTAATTGCTTAGGACTGGGGAAATGACTCATCTACAATTAAGCAATAATGCCTCTACTTAAGGAACAATGCCAAGTTATTTTAAAACCATTGAATAATTATAACATATAGGCTGCTCTAAAACTTGAACTAGCTGTTTTTTAAAATCAGAGGAATTATTCTCATTTAAAATACCCTTATACTAATTTTTAAAGTTTTAAGAAATGTCACCAGTTCTTCATATTTGCATTTGTTATGCTTTTTAGGTTTTGGAGGAGGACAAAGCACCGTTGGTTCTATTGTATAAATTGTCCACAACTGATTTAGAAACAGTTTTGTCACGTGTCCAAATTTTGAGGTGGAATTTAGGTTATACTGGTTTCCTCTTGCCCTAAACTCACATTTATACGCAAAAATAAAATGAATAGATGCCAAGCATTCCATCTTGCATAGAAGAAATAAAACTGTCCAGAGCTACTGAATGCTGACGCTTTCATCTTATCAAATGCCTTTTACTAACATGTTTAGTGTTTTATATCATTCTAGTTGCAATTGTTTTCAATACACAATTAAGATCAAAGAAAAGTCCAACGGTAGAAGGAAGGGGAGAGAGCAGCTAATTAGTAGAACCAAAAGATCCCCCTCAAAGGATCGAGCCCCTTGCCTCCTCTGTAATCACTAGTTACAACACCTGCAAAGCTCACCCTCTCTCAAGAGAACTGAACTCTGCTAACCTTATCCAACTTTACTAGAAAAGTGCTTGCAAAAGGAGCCAGACAGGCCTCTCTCAGTTCCAGTTCTCGTTGCCTGATTGCTTTGTTTTATCAGTTTTAGGTAGTGGGTTAAAATTATCAAAGAAACAATTCAAAATATTGCCTTGAAAACTATGAGAAAGAAGCAAGCCCCCCCAAAACCTCAATTGTTTAATGATTAAAAATGAAGATTTTTTTTTAAAGTGAAGAGTTTAAAATATGAAAAATGCAATGAGGGTGTGGGAAATGCATAGCCCCAGACAGATGCCATGGACACCTATTTTTTTGTCTATTCAACACACCGTCTCCTTGGAAGAGCCCCCAGTTCTTCTAGGAATGGTTCTTCCCTCCATTCCAGCTTATTAGCAAAGGATCAGCCATATTTTCTGAGCTCTCTTGGCCACAGTTGACCTGTTGAAGGGTGGGATTCTAACTCAGGCTTGGCAATGATCCTTCTCTCTTCCCCTCTGATTTTTGGACTTTAGACTAAAAGTATCAGGTTACACTACCTTAGGTGGCTGAAGCTGTATTCTCTAAAGTTCGAATGTGGTTGATGACAGTGGTGACTGATAAGCAGAGAGAGAGAGAAAAAGATGCAAAATGAGGTGCAGAAATAGGAGATAGTGAGGTCTGCCTGAAAATCCTACACAAACAAGGCAGCTGGTAAGTTAGACAGTTTTTAAATTTTAATCTCAGTTTCCTTGTTTGTTATTTAAGGGCAATAGTAGTATTTACTTAAGTGGTTTTTGCGAGGAAAAGTCATAGTTATTCATATAAATCACAAAATACTGGACCAAACACATGGAAAGAGCTCAATAAAAGCCAGCTACTGAGCACCTCTAGGCATGGGGCTACGAAAGCTGCAAGAGAGGGACCCATCCATATTCAAAGGACAGGATAGGACAAAATTTTTGGCATTTTAATAGAAAAATATCCCAAAATTAAGTCCACAGCTGACTAAAATTTTAACAAAGTGTCAGAAAAATCCCAGGCATGGCAAATAGTGGTCTATATTGCACAGGTGCTAAAGAAAGCACTATAGTCCTGGACGGTTTGGCTCAGTGGATAGAGCATCAACCTGCAGACTGAAGGGTCGCGAGTTCGATTCCTGGTCAAGGGCATGTACCTCAATTGCAGGCTCCATCCCTGGCCCTGGGTCAGGTCTTGTGTGTGTGTGTGTGTGTGTGTGTGTCTCATATTGATGTTTCTCTCTGTGTGTCCTCCCCCTCCCCTCCCCCTCCACTCTCTCTAAAAATCAATGGAAAAATATCCTTGGGTGAGGATTAACAACAAAACAAAAAAAAGCAAACAAAACAACAAAAAAAAAGAAAGCCCTATACAGAATTAATAATAATAATAATAAATTTACTTTGAGTGCTAATGGTGGGCCAGGCAGGAAGCTGTTTTACATCTAATATGCGTAATACTTACTACCACCATATGAGTTAGGCATTATTCATATTCCTGTTTTGCCGAGGAAGAAACTGATACATAAGGTTGAAATCTGTCTTCCGGAAGATTATTCATCGAGAGCCCAGCGTTCCCGGTGTCTCAGGGGTGACTGACCAGTATATGTAAAAGAAGTGGCTATTTCTCACTTTTTTCTGTCACCCCCGTTCATCAGCCTGCCTTGGTTACTGGTGAGTTGCCAAGTCAGTGAAATGGCCATTTCTACACTTACAGGCGTTTACATTCAGGCCAGAGAAGCATGCTCTGTGGTTCCATTTTAGTGTTTTACCTTCCTCTCTGCACCACTCCGCTGCCTCTGCTTGCAAACCTCGCTCCGAAACTGCTTTCTTTCCCAGTGGGAAGCCTGTAAGGAACTTTTGGATAAGACTGAATCACCACCCAAATCAGGGTCTCTTTACTTCTACTCTTTTCTTTTAAATCTGCGATTCTTGACTGCCCTTGGTTCCCGTGGCTTCTGCTTAGTCTTCGTCATTGCTTTGCCCTGACTTGTGGCTTATTATATGCTCTAATTGGGACTGTTAATTTGTCTAGCTCCAGTTTCCCACGGCCACAGCTTCCCAGAAAATGTCAGTTCCATCTGTTCCCGAGACCCGCATATTCGGATTTTCTGCCTCAGCCTTGGCACCCTTCATCCCGATCTGCCATCCTGTGTCCTTGACCTCCTGAAATGTGTATTTTTTTTCTTTTTCCAACTAGTTGATGAGGTCTAGCTGTAGAATAACGTGCTTCACACTGTGATTCTCAGCCCATTTGCACTTGAATCATCTGAAGTGCTGTATGAAAATGAAAATGTTTGTCCCGTCCCCATGAATCAGAATTTCTATGGTAAGCCCAAGAAGTATGCATTTTTAACAAGCTACCCAAGTGATTCTTATGCCTACGGAACTTGGAACCCATTGTACTGGAAGAACAGATACTGTAATTATAGACTTTTTTAAAAAAATCCCAGGTGCTTCCAGTTCTGTGCTTGGCACCTGGAAGAGTCTCACTAATTGCTTGTTGAATTCAGGCATGAATAAATCTAACTTCGAAGGAAATTCAGTCATAGGAAATCTTCCCTGCTCTAAGGAAATATTTGCAATTTTCAACTAAATGTGCCCATAATACCAACTTCAATTAATATAATCCTAATTCCCTCTGAGCTAAATTGCTTAAATCTCTTCTGGATTTTTGCTTCTTTCTAAAATAATGTAATTTTAATTTACTCTGGTTGTGATGAAACATCATATCAAATTGGTTCCCAAACTCTCAAGATGTTCTTTAATTAGCTTCTACCTCCTCCTGGGTGGAAGCTAGAAAAGTTTCCTCCAACTATAACTGGAAGAAAATACCAAAGTGATTTTATAAGCCAGGTAAATACTGTTATAGGGACTACTAAAAAGGGTTTAGTGTTCTAACGTATTCTTAATTCAACAAATATTTACTGTACTTAAACATTCAGATTGTTATCACAAGCGGTGCATATAAGAAAGCCAATGATTCCCTATTGCTCCCTGAGAATATTAATAGTTTGATTTCTTTATTCATTTAGGTTTGGAAGCTCTTTTTGCTTCCCAGTGGCAGCCCATTTGAGACCGGGTGACTCCAAGAGGACATTTCAGATTGCCGACTTTAAGAGACCTCTATCTAGTTCACAGAGCTTCTAGCAACATAGCTCATTAAGATGCAAGCTTCCCTCCAGTCTGTCCTTCTAACATGTTGTCTTGATCTCTTTGCTAACCTTACTTTGACTTTGAACATGTAAAAAGGAAATGAAGCAAAGGTGGAAGAACTGTGAGCTGTAAATAGGTTATTGCTTTTAATCTTTACAGTGACCTTGGGAGGCAGACAATTTTCTTCCCATATTATAGAAGAGATACTTAAGGTTAGTCATGGTTATATAGTTGGACCATGTCATATGGCTAAGAAGTGACAGTCGGGATTCAATTTCCCATTTCTTTAATCCCTAGGGCCTAGGGATACCGGCTCTTCCACAAAATACTGACTTCTGTGCATGGGCCATGAAGTTTCAATCGCACTGTACATGCGGGCCCACACGTGGTATTTTGTGGAAGAGCCACACTCAAGGGGCCAAAGAGCCGCATGTGGCTCGAGAGTTTGCCGACCATGGTCTCTAGGCTAATCTACTCTCTACATGTTGCTTCCTCACTTTATTTTGCCACTTCTTGAACACATTTATGCCCTCCCTCTGGGTCATGCACCCTTACCAATGTATTGGTCTTCCTACTCTGAACTGGTTTCACTCAGGAGTTCCCTAGCAACAGATGCTCTATTGATTCCCTTTCACTCATCCACTCACATTTCCATCCTCTCTTGGCTTCCCTTCATGGCCAGTCTCAGCCAAGCTTAGGCACCAGAGTACCACTGATAGAATCAAAGCAATATTGTAGTCTTCTTTGATGACTTCCATGTGTTTTGTTACAGATATGACATGAGTATCAGTTGAAACCAGGTATGGTTTCTTATAACATAAAACTCAACTACAGTGGCTAAACAAAAATGGTTTAATTTTCTCATACAACAATAGTTCAGGGATATATAATAATTTCACAGTTACTGTCTCTGCAATTCTAGTGGCCTCTCCCTCTATCATGATGACACGATGGCTGCTATATCTCCAGCTACTGTACCTACAAATAGCCAAAGGAATCTTGAGAAAGAAGAAAAAAATTGAATGAATACACTACCTGATTTCAAACTATACTATAAAGCTATAATAATCAAAACTGTATGGCACTGGCACAAAAAACAGACCCATAGATCAATGGAACATAAATAAACCCTCACTTATATAATCAATTAATCTATGACAAAGGAGGATAAATTTACAATGGAGAAATGACAGTCTCTTCAATAAGTAATGTTTGAACAACTGGACAGATACATGCAATAAAATAAAAATGGAATTCTCTTACACCATATACACCATATACAAAAATAAACTAAAAGTGCATTAAAGACTGAATAACTGAAAATAACTTTTTAGATACAAGACCAAAGGCACTGCTGCTCTACAAAAGACATTTGTCAATGAACAAAGGTGTCAGACTTGAAACCATAAAACTCCTAGAAGAAAACATAGGTAGTAAATATCAATCTTGTAATATCTTCATGATGATTCCCCTGAAGCAAGGGAAACAAAAGCAAAAATAAACAAATGGGACTTCATCAAACTAAAAAGCTTCTGCACAGTGAAGAAAACCATCAACAGCAAACAAGACAACTTACTGAATGGGAGAATATATTTGCAAATGATATATTCAATAAAGGTTTGACATTTAAATCTATAAGAAACTCATACAACTCAGTAACAAAAAAACCAAACACCAATTTGATTTTTTAAAAAATGGGCAGAAGACATGAAGATACATTTTTCCAAAGAAGTCATACAGACATATGAATACAAAAAAGACATATAGACAGCATCACTAATCATCAGGGAAAACAAATTAAAACCGTAATGAGATACCACCTCACACCAGTCAGAATGGCTATTATCAAAAAGTCAACAGATAAATTGTATTGATGAGGATGTGGAGAAAAGAGAACCTTTGTGCACTGTTGGTGGGATTGCAAATTGGTGCAGCCACTATGGAAAACAATATGGAGATTCCTCAAAAAACTAAAAATAGATCTACCATGTAACCCCACAATTCCACTTCTGAGTATTTAGCCAAAGAAAACACACTAATTCAAAAAGCTGTATGTACCCCTATGTTTATTGCAGCTTTATTTACAATACCCAAGATATGGAACAGCCAGCCCCTCCCCCATTGGGGCCAGTTGGCCGGCTGCAGTGCTGCATCATTGCAACTGGTTATTCCAGTCATTCTGGTCACTTGATACACACACACACACACACACACACACACACACACACACACACTAGAGTCCCGGTGCATGGATTCGTGCACTGGTCCCTTGGCCTGGCCTGCAGGGATCGTGCCGAAACTGGCTCTCTGGCATCCCCGGAGAGGTCCCAGATTGCGAGAGGGTGGTTCTCGGGTGACACACCCCAGAATCAGGCTCCTTCCTCTCTGGTTCTTGGTGCATCACCTGAGAATTGCAGCTGCCAAGTCACCATAGTTCGGCAGCTCCTGCGTTGAGTGTCTGCCCCCTGGTGGTCATTGCACATCATAGCTACCAGTTGTACGGTTGGACGGTCGAACAGTTGGATGGTTGCTTAGGCTTTTATATAAATATATATATATATGAATATTATTCAGAAATTTAAAAAAGGAAAGCTTGCCATTTGCCACAATATGGATTGCCGTGACCCTTTAATACAGTTCCTCATGTTGTGGTGACCCCCAACCATAACATTATTTTTGTTGCTACTGTTATGAATCGTAATGTAAATATCTGATATGCAGGATGTATTTTCAGGGGTTGCAACCCACAGGTTGAGAACTGCTGACCTAGAGGGTACTATGCTAGTGAAATAAGACAGACAAAGACATGTATTGTATGTTTTTACTTATATGTGAAATTTAAAAATACAAAGCAAATGAACAAAAAACAAGACATAAACAGATTCATACAAACAGAAATCAAACTAATGGTTGCTAGAGGGGAGGGAGCTGGGGGGGATGGGTAAAAAGGTGAAAGGGAATATAGTCAAGAATTTTGTGATAAGTTTGAATGATGATAGGTGACTGTTAGACTTAGTGTGGTGATCACAATGTGAGATATATAAATGTTGAACCACTATATTGTACACCTGAAACTAATATAATATTGTATACCTACTATACTTGAATATAAATAATTTTTAAGACAAGAAAGGAATACAGATTGGGAAGAAAGAAATCTGTCTTTGTTTGCAGATGGCATGACTGTCTATATAGAAAATCTGGAAGAACCAACAACAAAAAATTCCAGGAACTAATAAGGGATTATAATAAGGTTTCAGGTTACTAGGTTGATATATGAATGTCAACTACTTTCCTATATGCCAGCAATGAACAAGTAGAATTTTAAAAGTAAAAACAAATATTACTTACATTAACATCCCCAAATTAAATATTTAGGTAAATCTAACAAAATATGTATGAGATCTATATAAGGAAAACTACAAAAACACTAACAAATTAAAAAAAATTAAATAAAGACAGAGGTATTCCATATTCATGGATAGGAAGACTCAATATTGCCAAGTTGTTAGTTCTTCCCAACTTGATTTATAGATTCAATGCAATCCCAGTAAAAATTCCAGAAAGTTGTTTTTTGTATATCATCAAACTGATTCTAAAATTTATATGGAGAGGCAAAAGACCCAGGATAGCCACCACAATATTAAAGGAGAAGAACAAAATTGAAAAGCTGACACTACCAAACTTTGAGATTTACTATAAAACTACAATAACTAAGACAACATGATATTGGTGAAAGAATGGACAAATAGATGAATGAAACAGAATAGAGAGCCCAGAACTAGATCCACAAATAGTCACCTGATCTTTGATAACAGAGCAAAGACAATACAACAGAGAAAAATAGTCTTTTCAAAAAATGATTCTGAAACAACTGGACACTTACATGCAAAAAATACATATATACAATCTGGACAGACTTTATACCCTTCAAAAAAATTAACTCAAAATGGATTATAGACTCCATTTTAAAATGTGAAACTGTAAAAGTCCTGGAAGATAACTAGGAGAAAATCTAGATAACTGTGGGTATAGCAATAACTTTTTAGATACAAGACCAAAGGCACGATCCATGAAAATAATTGATAAGCTGGGCTTCTTTAAAATCAAAACTGCTGCTCTACAAAAGACATTGTCAAGAAAATGAGAAGACAATCCACAGATTGGGAGAAAATCCTTGCAAAAGACACAGCTGATAAAGGACTGTTATCCAAAATATACAAAGAACTCTTAAAACCTAAATAAGAAAACAAAATACCCAATTAAAAACTGGGCAAAAGACTCTAATAGACACCTCACCAAAGGAGATACACAGATGGTAAACAAACATATGGAAGGATTCTCCATATCATATGTCATTAGTGAACTGCAAATTAAAAAATGATGAGACACCACTATACACCAATAGAATGTCCAAGGCCCAAAACACTGATAACAGCAAACGCTGGCAAGGAGGTGGAGCAACTCTCCTTCATTGCTGTTGAGAATGCAAAATGGTACAGCCACTTTGGAAGACAGTTTGGCAGTTTCTTACAAAACTAAACTTACTCTTACCATATAATCCAGCAATCATGCTTCTTGGTATTTACCCAAAAGAACTGAAAAATTATATTCACACAAAAATCTTACAGGTATTTATAGTAGCTTTATTCATAATTGCCAAAACTTAGAAGCAACCAAGATGTCCCTTAGTAGGTGAATGGATAAACAAAGTGTAGTACATCTAAACAATAAGGGATGGAGGGGACCAATGGGGAAAAATGGGGCACATCTGTAATACCTTCAACAATAAAGATAAATTTAAAAAATAATAAAAGAAATAAGTTATGAAAAGACAAGGAGAAAACTTAAGTGCATATTACTAAATGAAATGAGCCAATCTAAAAAGGCTATATACTCATTGTGCTAAGCAAAATAAGCCAGTCAGAGAAAGATAAATATCACACGATCTAACTCATTTGTGGAATACAATGAACAACATAAACTGATAAACAAAAACAGATCCAGAGACAGGGAAGCATCGATCAGACCTCAGAGGGAAGGTAGGGGAGGATGGGGGTAAGGGGGAGAGATCAACCAAAGGACTTGTATGCATGCATATAAACCTAACCAATGGACACAGACACAGGGGGGTGAGGGCATGAATGGGGGAGGGGGGCAATGGGGGATAAGGACACATATGTAATACCTTAATCAATAAAGAAAAATAAAAATAAAAAGGCTATATACTGTATGATTCTAACTACATGACCTTCTAGGAAAGGCAAAACTATGGAGAGAGTAAAAATTCAGTGGTTGCCAGGGAAGAAGGGTGGGAGGCAGAGAGATGAATGGGCATAGCACAGAGGATTTTTAGAGCAGTAAGACTACTCCGTATGATACTACAGTGGTGGTAACATGTCATTATACATGTACCACACCAAGCAAGAACCCTTATGTAAACTGTGGAATTTGGGTGATGATGTATCAATGTAGGTTTATTGGTTATAACAAATGTACCACCCTGGTGCAGGGATGTGAATATTTGAGGAGCCTGTGGGTATGGGGGTGGGGGGAGGGGAGGATTATGGCAAGTCTGTATTTTCTGCTCAGTTTTGCTATAAACCAAAAACTGCCTTAAAAAAGAAAGTCTATTTTGCCCTGAAGCAGTGTCTCAGTTGGTTGGAGCATCATCCTGTACACCAAGTTGGGAAGAACTGACAACGTAAAGGAGGCAACAGATTGATATTTCTCTCTCACATTGATATCTCTCTCTCTTTCTCTCTCTCTCTCTCTTCTCTCCTCAGATGAGGATTATAAATAAATAAACAAACAAACAAACAAACAAACAAATAAAGCCTATTTTTTAAAAAATGGCAGAGAAAGGAAGAAATAGGATTGGCATTATTGACTTAGAGCAATCATTATTATTTTGTGTGGGACTGGGAACACTGATGCCTGAAGTAAATCAAAGTTTTGTTAGCAAGGAAGGGTTGGGTAAATTTCCTCCTTGATGGTGCTCCTAATGAATATTTTTTTCTAGATATAAATATGCTTCCTTACAATGTATGGCAATTCCTGTTGTATTCACTGGATGGAGGTTATGTAACTAACAGTGTCTGCCACCATACAGGTGATTTCCAATTCTTGATACGAAAAGAAGAGTGGACTTCAGACTGGCTTCCCTGCCACCTGCTCTGACCCAGCCTCTCTCTCTGCGTAACTCTGTGGTTCTTGTTTGCAAAATGGGCAGCCAGGCTCCGGGAGCAGCCTGTGGGTGTGGGGCTGCAGCCGCAGGCCGGAGTTGACGGTCTGGGTATTCAATCGAAGGCTTTGTCTGTCCTTCATAGCACTGGGGCATTGTCCTTCATGGCACTGGGGCATACACACCTGTTTCATCTTTGTTTGAATGAAATCTTGAAAGAAAATGTAAACCTCTGAATCAGATACTATCGGAGCTGCTTGCCTGAATCCAGGATGAGGGGCAGAACAGCTCCCCTAAACTCTGCTGGAACAGCTGAAACCCCTGTCTGCAACCAAAGTCACCAGAGCTGACATTTAGCACATGCTGCCCTCATGGGCTGAGAGACATCATCTCTGCCCTCTGGTAGTTAAAGAACGACCAGCAATATTGTAGGAATAGACTTACATGCGATGCTCATATTAAAATGTTCATGGGTGTGAATTATGTTTGGCTAAAGTCAGAACTTAAGCTGATAGCCTTTAAAAGGAAAGAACTGCAACATATTAATTAATTTGTTTATTATGTTTATGCCCTTATTATATAACAAGGCCTGGCTGCTTGTCTAAACCAAAGTCTTTTAAGTTTAGTACAGCAATCAGAGTAATGTGCTGGAGTTTTATGTGTATATGTGTGGGTGAACAACGCAAGTCTTAACATGCCTTACCAGGGTCCTAGTCTTAGGTGGGACTTTTACCGAACGGCAGTTTACACAAAAGCACGGTGTTTCTCTTCAACAAAGAATCCCAAATGGAAGTCTAATCAACAACAGACCTAATATCCCTTCTTTATTTGACAATAGCCTAAGTTCAGGCTTCAACTTCTAAGTTTTAATTATGTTTAAACCAATATGTGAACTGATATTGTCTCCCTCCTATCCACAGCAGATAACGGACCATCGCAAAGTGCAAACTAGAGGATTATGCTCTCTCTAGGTTACACTCATGTTTCCCACTTTCCTAGTTTCTTCCTTGTGCTTTTTTATCCTCATCCGAGGATATTTTTCCATTCGTTTTTAGAGAGAGTAGGAGTGGGAAAGACAGAGAGAGATATCCATGGGTGAGAAGCACATCGATTGATTGCCTCCTGCACAAGCCCTGACCAGGGTCCGGGCTGGGGAGGAGCCTACAATCAAGGTACGTGCCCTTGACCAGAATTGAACCCGGGACCCTTCAGTCCACAGGCCTAGGCTCTGTACTGAACCAAACTGGCCTGGGCTTCCTTGTGCTTTTAAAAAGATGCAAATGGATTTAAGGCCATTTAAGAAATGTCTTCCTTGGTGATATTTCCTAATTAAGGTTTTTTTGGGGTGTATACTTCACACAACGTTATTGTGATCCTTAATGTATTTATTGTTTGGAATAAAAATGCATTTCTAAAATAAAAGAGTAAGATGATACCTGCTGCTGTCAGAGAGGTCCTTGCAGTGGGTGAGTTACTTGTTTATCCCACAAGCGTTGATTGAATGCTTATTGTGTCCCAGGCAAAGAAGGTCACAAGGCAGTAGGAGAAATAGACTTGTCAATTAAATACTGTGACACAGTATTCTTGACATGACAGAGGTCTGCAGAACACTAGTGTAAACCCTAATGGGGGTCAAGTATGAACCCCCAGGATGTACTATTTCAACTGAATTTTGAAAGCTTCTTAGCAAAGCTCTGCTCCTGGCTGGGACTTTGGACTAGAGACCTGGTCTCAGGTGGTAGGAAGAGTTCACATCAGTTGCATTCTAGTGGGAGCTGAGATACCAAACCTATTAGAGAAACAAACATTCAGAACAAAGTTGGTCGCTCCGTATAACACTATTGAACCAAAAAAAAAAGTTATGTTTTCTAATCAGTCATTTAACAAATATTTACTGAGTTTTCAACCATGTTTGTAGCAGTGGTCTATGTGCTAGGAATATAGCATTGAAAAACACACACATATAAATCCTTGCACTGGTAGAACTCATAATGAGGAGGGAAATAATATTAAAGACTTGAAAAAAATCTCATGTAAAAAAAACTTGTTAAAGCATATATGGTAAAACCTCAATTTTGTTATATATAAAAAAGCTAAAGGGTTATTTTATCAGTTAGTGTTCGCTGCATAACAGGCTAGTGGTTTGAACAGTAGCTACTTATTTAGCTCAGGACTCAGTGGGTTTGCACTCTGGGCTGGGCTTAGCTGGTGGCTCTTCTGCTGGTCTTGATTATGTTCACTATGTGTCTGTGTTCAGCTGCCACTCAGATGGGCACCGCTGCTCCTGGGACTAGCTAGTGTGGGTTGATGTAACAAAAACAACTGGGCACCTATCTCTTGTCATTCAGGAGACTAGATAGGCTTGTTTACAAGGTGGCAGTATGTTCCAAGAGCAGCAAGAGAGGGTAAACACAATCACAAGACTTTCCAAGTCTCTGCTTGTGATACATCTGCTACCACCTCATTAGCCAAGCCCTGGGTCAGTGGTGAGAGAGGAATACCCAAGGGTCTGGCTATACAGAAATATATGAACAAATTCGGTGTCCTTGCAGCAACAATTTACTATGAATGTACACCAAAAAGTTGAGAGCAGCTGTCTGGATATGAAATTATGGTTTATAGTTTCTTCTGTATTTCCCCTTTAATTTTCAAAAATTTCTTTTGGTTATCATATGGAACTTTTATAATAAGAAATGGAACAATAAGCAAGGAGAGGCCTAATACCTAGGGGCATGGCCTAGGATAGAGAGGAGGAGTCAGGAGAAGAAGCCTGGGACCTATTGTCAGGACATGAGAATGCTGGGGGACTTGCAACTTGGAACACAGTGTTAGCACCCAGGGGTTAGCACTGGACTATGGGGCGCGGCTATAGTGTTTTGGACAGGTTCAAGCCTTGGACTGATTAGAGGGCACAGTCCTCTCGTTGCCATGTGCAAGTCCCAGCTTGGATGGCAGAGCCCTCCCAGCACAATTATAGCCAACAGCTATAGCTATGGTCCGAACATGTGGCCCCACGTGCCTGAGCCTGAGTGATATAGTTCAGGTGCATGTAATTGAGTAGGAGTGAAACTCATGAGAATGTTGTAAACATCTTGATCACGCCCCCACTTTGTCTCGTGGCATCTGCTATAAAATAAAGACACGGCTTGTGGGGGCTGGCACTGTCCATCAGAGGGGCAGCGTCCCGCTGAGACCCAGCTTTCATTCTCTTGTCTGTCTTTTCTAAGCCTTTCATCGCCCCCACTCAGGGTCACTGAACCAGGCTGAGCTGGCACGGCACATAAGGCGCCCTGGGCTGAGTATGCCATGGCCGTGCCGGCTCCCCACACTGGACACCACATCCTGGCTCCTAGAATACCATGCTACGCCACGCCTGGCTGAACTTGGGAAGAGAGGCTTGAGCAACTTGCTTCACGGCTCAGAAAGAGAAGATCCAGTTTGGGGTGCAGGAGTGAGCTCAGGCAGGAGGAATAATGATGGGAGTCCCCTTATGTAAATATGAACCTCCTATAGCAGTGGGATGAACTAGGGAAAGATAGAAGAAAATTCTATCCTGGAATTAGATACTAGAATATTATATGCTGGCAGTAACTCAAATATCATTTCAGTCAAACTCTACATTACATCAGTCTCAGAGAAGTAGATGGACTTGACAGGGTTACTGACCTCTTGTGGCAGAGGTAGGAGAGCAAAAGTCTTCTGAGAGCAAATCCAATGCCTTCTCTTTTCTGCACTCCTGCTGTGAAGGCAGCTGGTCCATTTGTGAACAATTAGGACAGACTGCCTGCCTCTCTCTTCCCCTGGTTCCCTCTCTCCTTTCTTCCCTCCATCTCTCTATCTCTCTCTTACACACACACACACAAACACACACACACACACACCCTTGGGTATTAAGATGATCCTGGTGTTACCATTTATGATGGCCACCATTTCTTTTACTGTGCCCTTAAGCCTTACCTGGAGGTTATGAGCTAAAATACACCAGGCAAGCAGTTTTTAAAAGACTTACAGTTAATAAGCACTTGAAAATATATAGACTGATCTGCCAAGTCAACACTGGTCTCAGGCCTGGGATTCTGCCAGGGGGATAATTATCGGCTATCTCGATGGAACTGTCTTGGCTTTGCTTGACTTCAGCCTATTAGTATGCCCAAGGCTGTTACCTTGAAAGAAGCACTGAGAATAAAAATTGTTGCTGGTGCGATGAATATTTTATTTTTTAACAAGCCCAATGATGTTTCTTTTTGTTAGGGTTTACCCATTTCTACCACATATAGATGGGAGAATGAGTTGGTTATTTCTGTGTCAAACCAGAAATGATTTCAGCTTAGTGATTTGGTTTCTTTAACTGACTGACTTGGATAATAAGGTGATCCCTTTACCCTATGCTCTCTTCTTTGTGACCTTGATGGTCTTCCTAACCCTGTCCCTTCCTTCACCCTCTCACTGAGAGCTCACTCAGCTCTTATTCCTGCCATCATGGGCTAGGGCTAACAGGAAAGAATATCACATTTATGACGAGACATTAAGAAATACCTTCTGGCCCTAGCCAGTTTGGCTCAGTGGATAGAACATTGGCCCACAGACTGAAGAGTCCCAGTTGCATTCAAGGGCAGGTACCTCAGTTGCAGGCTAGATCCCGGGCCCTGGTCGAGGTGCCTGCAGGAGGCAACCAATCTATGTGCCTCACATCTATGTTTCTCTCTTCTCTCCCTCTCCCTTCCATTCTCTCTAAAAATCAATGGAAACATGTCCTGAGGTGAGGGGAGGATTAACAAAAAAACAAAAAAAGAAATATCTTCTGGGGCATTGTTAACTATAAGTCCTTTCTCCTGTGGTATCTATTTTGACTTGTTTTTTGTTTGTTTGTTTGTTTGTTTTGCTACTTAATATTCTTCCAAAATCTCTGAAATCTCCCTAAAATGTGAGGCCCCATGACTACTCTCTGCAGCCCCTGAATTGCTGAGTTGACTTTGTCTCCGTTACCATTTGCATTTTCCCATGCAGGTCACACTATATGCACAAGTCACCCACATTTCTGGTCGATATGAATCTTTGATAAATAAGCTTTCTATATCAAATGTAAGGCATATGGTTGAAATAGGTTTGGCTTTCAGCTCAATATTGCATGGGGTTTGAAGGTCTCTAAATGATCCAGCTTTTTAAAATAGTATGACCTTGAAAACAGGTGGGGCCCCTGGTGACTAGGATCTCCTTCACTCCTGGACCCCTGAGCCATAGCTAAAACTCTAATAAATGGGTACCACTATGATCCCCAAGCCTGCTTTTCTACTCAGCTCTCCTCTACTACACACAGTGCCATACAATGAGAAGAGCACATTTGGAGACACCAGACCCCCGATCCCAACTCCAACACTTCCTTTGGTATTGTGCCTGTCCAGAGCGCTGCTGAAGCAAATGGACAGATAATTCAGGGGAGAAATAACTTACTCTAGGGAAATTCCTGAATATATTCTAGATACGAGTAATTAAACATAACTTGAAGGATTTATTAAGAAACATTTATTCTAAGTCAGGTTTCTGGGGTTATAGAGATCAGTAAACTAATTTCTTCCTCAAGAAGCCCACAGCCTAACAGGGGAGCCACATCTATAAACAGATTAATTGTAATGTGTTGTGCTAAGAGTTAAATTGAGTGGAGGGTACAGTGATAGTGCAGAGAGGCAGTGATTAACTTTCTCTTGGGGCAGAGATGCGTATCCAAGACCGCTACTGTCTCATTCAGCAGATCTTTCAATAAGCCCTGAGGTTACCTAAGGTACAAGGAATTGGAGAACATTAGGCTGAAATGTATCTTTAGAAACCACACTCATCTATCTTCCTACATTCAGCCAAAACTGCACGGATAAACCAGTGTCTGCAAACAGGGAACTCTACATAATTTGCAGAATCCCTTGTTCAAAAAGCAGGAAAAATAATGGTGTTAAAAGTACTAATATATAAGCATTTTTCCTTTCTCCTGTGTTCTATATTTTTACTTATCTTTTTTATTTGCTACTGAATATTGTTTTAAGTTAAAAATTTTTACTTAATTTTACTATTCCTCTTATATTTTTAATGCCCTTATTAAAACAAAGAGCATTTACTCATATGTGAAATCACTGAAGTTGCACAATTCTTATCTTTGTAGCTCGTACATACATATGCATTTCATTCTTACCAGAACACTAGAAAAGCTGCACAAAACTAACTCAAATGTTTTTGCTTCCTTTCTTGACTGGGGCACATTCAAGCAACACTCTACTTCTGGCTCACTGAAGAGTAAGGAAGCCGGAAGAGAAAAGGACCTATGGGTTGTCCTATCCCTTCCTTTCCTTCTATGGCGTCATTTTCAGTGTAAGTGGCTCCCTAATATAGGAAAGTAATATGAGTGAGAAAGGATATGATAGGGCTCCTTGCTTTTTATGTTTTTTAAGAATATCATTGCCTTCTTTCTGCGTTGGAAACAAATTCCGCTTGTAACAGAAAGTATGGCCTCTTGGAGCTGTCAGAACCTCTGTTTACTCAGACTTGGGTGTAACACTTAACCTTCTGTTGCTTTGTGTTTCCTCTGGGTTCACCAGAATTCTGGGCCCCGAGGGCATTGGGAATGCAGTATGCAAATGGGGTCTGAAGGAACAGTGGACGGTGTGCTGTGCATATCTCCTCCCCTCCGTGCCTGCTCCATTGTCCCACTGACGTCACTTATAAAACACACGTTCAAAGACAAAAAGCATGAAGACTTTCACAGTACCAGCAGAATATCAAACCAAGTGCAGGGTCCATGAAGCTGACTCTGTATACAAGAAAAGGCTAAGCCTGTATTTGGGCTCATAAAATAGATGTTAAATTATTACATTTCATGATTTTATGATTTGCCATCATAGTAGCTTCTAGATAAACTTTGTGTGTCTGACCACCTTTATGTGTTCATGATCATGGTACTACAATGTTATCACAATCATCATTTATAGCAGAATATTTTGTTCTGTGCAGAAAAGGGCAACTTAATTAGCTTGGTCTTCTTCACCGTCTAACATAGGCCACAATGACAGGAATAGATGTATAAAGAACACCAGACAATAGTTTAATACTGAACAAATCTCTCATTAATAAATTACTTATGTGACCTCAGCGGAATAAGTTTTACAATTGTAAAGAGTGAGTCATTCAGATTGCACATTTAGAAGTCAAAGCACGTATCTTGTTTATATACAAAGGGTTATTTATATATCCCTTACAGTAGAATAGTGTTGTTAGTAAGTTTTCTGTGCCTGTAACATGAAATGCTTTATTATTCATTTTTGTTTTGTTTTTAAATAGACTTTTTAAAAGAATAGTCTTAGGTTCATTAAAAAATTGAGCAGAAAGTACAGTTTCCATATACTCCTTGACCTATACATGCTATTTTTCAAAAATTAATTCTTTTCACAGCATCATTAGAAAATAGATGAGCCTCTTAGTCCCTATAATAATTTTGGAGTCACTGTAGCACAGAATTTTAGTACTTTTAGTTCAGACCAATCGTATCTTAAAGATTGAGTTGGTGTTTCCTAAGTTTCAACCACAGATTTGGTGATACTTACACATTATGCTTACATTTTAGTTTAGTGTTTGTCTTTAAACTGATTCACCTTTTTTATTTAAATGCATTTATTTTTTGAACGAAACATCGTCTATTCCACAATTAGAAAGGTAATTTTGAAAATTGATGCACAACTATTACAATTAAGTATAAGTTTGTACATATCTGCCACCACAGAAGCTTGCCTATCACTTGTTTCAACATTCCCAGCAGTTGTTGTTACAATACTACCAATAGAGAGTGTTCACAACATGCCACTTCCTATAGTTTTATGTGACCATTTTATTTATGCATTAGTTAGTTAGTTTGCATTTTAAAAAAAAGTAAGGGGTTATTTTTAGGAAATAGCTCACACCCAGAGACAGAGGAGCTAATGCTCAAAGACTTGACTTCCTGACAGCTTCCAGGGGATGGAATATATTGAGGAAAAATCATTAAACATGGTGACTAAGGGAGTTAAGGTCATCGTCAGGGTCTTGGTCTCTACTGATCGGTCTGAGTTAGGGTAGAGGGTGGTTGATCAGTGCATCTGGTTCTGATATTAGCCGTGGCATTTCTTCATCTAGTTTTGTCACTTTTCTGGGTCTGGAGCTGAAACATAACTGAGGCCTAGATGTTATGTCTATTTTGTTAACTCTGAATAGCACCAGATGTTAGACCTCGGTTCTTGAGTTTTGGCTAAGAAAGAATTCAGAGCTAAGACTCAAATACAAGCAAAAGTTTATTTAGAAAGTCACAGAGGTAGAAGAAGTGAGCCAGCTGGGCTGTGTGGGCTCAGGAGATAAATTACAAAAGCAGAAGAAGGGCCTTTGGAGCTTAGGAGAAAGAAAGCAAAGGTGTACTCCTTGAGGGAAGAAAGGGGAAGGAAAGGCATGGGAATGCTCAAGAGATAGGGAGTGCACTATGTAGCCATTTTAAAGGCTTCAATGTAGATCAGGCAGACCATCGGTTAGGTCCAATCTCTGCAGTCACTACCTGTCATTTCACCTCATTTTGTCACATTTATCTTGATACCTCATTTATTGACTAAGCAACCTGAAGTTAGGGAATCAGGGATCTACGTAATTTATATAGCCTGAAGGAAAGCCAGGATTCCCCCCACTTCTATCTCGGGGCTCTATAAGGTTTTCCATAGGACCTTTCCAACCCTCTGAGATAATCAAACAATAAGTTAATAGACATTAAAGGGAACAGGAGATTAAAACTTAAAGTTGGAATGTTCTCTTGCCCATGAGCACCAACATACAAAAACTGAGCAGTGCCTCCCCACATGTCTACTATTATGGACAGCAGGAAAATAGGCAAGTGTTTCCCAAAGTTTAGGACATACCCACAAGATGATTTGGGGAGTACACAAACACGACTTTGAAAAGCATAGACAACTACAGTGAGGAAGTCACATCCTTTTAAATTGTATTTTCATCCTTCTGATCATGTCAGAAAGAAAAATCTCTCATATTTTTAAAAATCTTTCTAACACTTGCTAATCTACTTTTTTTTTTAACAAATAGAGAACAGGCATCACACTCAAGGCATCTACCAGGTATTTATCAAGCTACTATTTAATTAATGAATTGTTTTTAGTTATATATATGTGTGTTTGGTCTGATCGGGCTGCTGTAACAAAATACCATAAACTGAGTGGCTTAAGAAATAGGCATTTGTTTCTCAGAGTTCTGGAGACTGGGAATCCCAAGATCAAGGTGCCAGCAGATTCAGTGGTTGGTGAGGGCCTTCTTCCTTACTTACAGAAGGAAGCTACAGCTGTATCCACACGTGGCAGAGAGAGTGGGAGCTCTGATCTCTTCTTCTTATAAGGATACTAATTCTATCTTTGGGGTTCCACTTCCATAACCTCGTCTAAATCTAATTATCTCCCAAAGGCTCCACCTCCAAGTATCATCATGTTGGGGTTTAGAGCGCAACATGAATTTTGGAGGCTATGCAAACATTCAGTCCATAACAATGCTTTATGGTTACTTTCAATTTATAACAGGTGGCTCACAAAGTTCTATTTATGGTAAGCATATATAATTTTCCATTTAAATAAACTTATTTAAATGAAAAAGTGAAGTGATTGAAAGAAAATTTCAAAGGAAATAATAGTTCTAGTGGCATATAAATATGTCAAAAATGAGAAAATTGCATGGGATTGGCTGAAATTTGAGAAACACTGGCAAAAGTGAATGGCGTTGAGAGGGATTGCTGTTATATGCCGAGTATTTTCCCAAGTATTAGACATTTGTGATGAAGATGGGGAACCTTGACAATTAAAATCCAAACTATTCATAGATGCTTCTTCTTTCTGAAAACGTTTTTACTGTGATAGGTATTGTAATTCTCATTAATGGGGGAAATAAATCTCAATGTTGCTCATTCCCACCAGCAGAGACTGGTGAGAGAGAGAAGAAAAGACAGGGAATTCTAATCCTCTGGCAACGTTTCTGTGCTGTTAGAGAAAGGGGCAGGGAGTAAATCCACCATTGGTGGGCAGAGC
Organism: Myotis lucifugus; assembly: GCF_000147115.1. Taxonomy (NCBI): domain Eukaryota; kingdom Metazoa; phylum Chordata; class Mammalia; order Chiroptera; family Vespertilionidae; genus Myotis; species Myotis lucifugus. The sequence goes on from NW_005871137.1 coordinate 4,240,916, forward strand.
ATGTTGGAGACTCTGGATCAGAAACAGTGGAGAAGAAGCCAACTAGAGGGAAAAAGATTCATTGCTTTCTTTCTCTAATTAATTAATGGGGGAGCCTGATGATAGGAGCCCCATAAAATGAACAAAGAAGAGAAACGGGAAGTGGCTGTGCCTTTCCATTACGCCACCTTCAGTAATTTTTACGACAAACACACACTTTGGGGTGTCTTGCTGTTGTTTATCAGGGTGGAAAGTAGTTGTGGGAGAGGCAGGAGGTTTGAGAATAATTGAAGAATGCTTGTCATCTCCATTTTATATGTTTATTCGGTCAACCAAGGTATCAATCACTTATTAGGTGCAAAGTGCAAATGCTAGGCACTGGAGATAGTAGGGGGCAAAAACACACTAATGAAAAAAATACTGATACAAATGAATGCTGTGAAACAACAACAACAAAGCTGGGTGCTGTGAGTCAGTGTAAGAGGGCCTGCTTGCCATTTCTAATCCATCTGGCCCCACTCCTATTCCAGGGACTGCTGCGGGAACCAGCTCCAGAGCAGGCTTCAACCAGTTTCACGCAAGTGCAATCGGACTACCAGGCCCGTGCAGCTGGCCTCCAGGCTCCTGCCTTGGAGCTTCTCTGACTTCACAGTTTGGCGTGGTTTTGAGAATCCACCCAGTGCTCACACATGTGCAACCCAGAGGGTGGTAGAATGAATTCTGTGTGGGGAGCCACTGCATAAAGGTTTCTATCTTTGTGAAGTCTGCTGGCAGGATAGGGTGAGACATTTCATAAGGCTTCTCAGAAGGTCCCATGAGATTAAGCACCCAATTGTTGATAGCTGCGGTCAACTCATAATGCATCCTTATATTGTCTCTCTCTTGCTCCATGACTCACTTCCCCCCACTTGTGTGCTAAACTGGCTTATAAGGAATTCTGCCATTTGGGGGATAAACAAAGGCATTATTTAAAATTAAATTATATATGACTAAATTATATAAAACCAAAGGTAATAATAGTCAAGATTTATTAGTTCTTTTTTTCCTTTTCTTGATGCTCTTATCTGTTTCCATTTTTTAATTTATTTTTATTGTTGAAAGTATTACAGATATCCCCCTTTTTTCTCCACTGACCCTTTCTACCACCACCACCCCCCAAGGCCGTCATCACACTATTGTCTGTGTCTATGGGTGATACATATATGCATATAAGTTCTTTGGTTAATCTCTCCTCCTCACCCCCCAACCCCTCGCCTTCCCTCTAAGATTCATCAATCTGTTCCAGATTTATTACTTCCTAACTATCTTAGTCCATTTTATTATTTGCACTCTCGAGGTGTTTTCCATCTATGGTATCTGTTTGGTGGAAATACTATGTAATAGTGTGCATCCCTTCCCAAGCGCATATTCCATTACATTATGTTAGAAGCTTGATATCAGCCATAGTAGAAGTTTCTACATGAAAGAAATGGGCAAATGCTGCAAATTAGGATTTGATCAATTGTTTTGTTGATTGTCTAGACTTAAGAACCTATTTAAAATGTGGATTAAACTTAGAAGTGTGTCATGTCTCTAGCAGTTACAGTGTGAATGGACAACGTGCAAATGAAAGACCACCCAGTGGTTTAATTTTCAAACATAACTGTAAGTCATGGAACACTTTTGGGGGGAAATAAAGAGATAATTCCTAAAAGGAACCTTATTTCAAGAGTCCTAGTTACCTTTGGGTTGCCAGATCCCATTCTCCTTCCACAGTCTATCACAGAGATATTGAAACATCCATGGTCCCAGGAGAATTAATGGGCAATGCAATTTTTGTGCATCACATATATGTCTGAGAACAAATTAAGTGAAGTGATGTTTCCCTTCTGTCTTGTACTGCACAATCTTGCCCCTGAAGACAGCTGCCCAACTCTTTCAAATGAGTTACATCTGCTTTTGAATTTTAACCTTTTGTTAACTGTTGGAAGAGTTTGAGGAAGGTTTTCCCAGAACTAATGTTGGATCTTATGTGTTCTCCCAAAATCTTGTTCTTGCTCTGTGCTAGTACCTGATGATATTTCAGAGTTGCCTGCTTATGTTTTTGTATTCCTCAATGAATATCAGACTCTATGAGGGTGAGTCATGTGCTCATCTCAATGTTCCCAAAACTTAGCTTCAAATAGTGTCTGATCCATAGTAGGTCCTCAGTGAATACTTGAATGAATCAGCTTCTTTGATCGGGCCCCTGTCTACCTTTGCAGGCTCTTCTCCTACCATTACTTGCCTTGTACTCCTCCTTGCCGCAACAAAGTGTATACTTCTCAGCCCTGGGGCTTTGCCCATGCTGCAGCCTTTGTCTTAGAAATCTTTCTTTGTTTATCTTCATCCCTTACCTCTTTACCTGACTTACTGAAACTGAGCCTTCAAGACGCAGGTCAGGGTTGACCAGGAAGCCCTTGGTGAAGTGCTCTTCCCCTGTGTTCCCGCTACCACATCTTCACATTGAATTGACATTACTGGCTTATTTGCTCCTCTCCAGCTAGTCTGTGGGCTTCCCCTAAGCAAAGTCCGTTTTCATGAATGTATCTCCCACACTAGCATAGAATCTGGTACCTAGGAAGTGGCCAATAAATGCTTGTGGAGTCCAATAGAATTAAAGATACATAGTCCTCATTAACCCCACCAAGTTCCTTGAAAAACTTCAGCAAAATATGCAACACAAAAGCTCAGCATTCTCGGTACAAATATTTGCTCAGCATTAAGCTGTGCTGTTGGTAGGATGGTTGGGCACTTCTGAGAGAGGTAATTACTTACAGCTTGGGCTGCGTTGTCACTAATGACTTCTATGGTAGTTACTAGCCACAAATTTAAATACAAAATAATTCAATTAAAATTTAATTTCTTAGTCACCCTAGTTGCATTTCATGTGTTTAGTGGCTGTGGTATAGACAGCTCAGAATGAACATTTCCATCAGTGCAGAATGTTTGGGGGCAGCACTGATGTGGCCCTTACGAACCAAAGAAAATAAAAACCACAATATTTCAGTAATTGTTTAGGAAACAATTCAAGGTTGTTTTGCAGACCTAATACCCAGCACTGCTTTTCAGAGGGTATTGTAGAGTCCGTTTCTGGCTTCATGAACAGCCCAGGTGCTGAAGTTAGGTTTAAAAAATAATAAAAAGCCTAAGGATTATGTTTATAAAACACTGAACCAGGATGACTGTGGGACAAATTTAAATTGTCCCTGGGGCCTGGGGACTTGGTTACTTAAGCATACTCTACCAACCAATTGTCATTAATGGCATTGGACCACATCTTGTTTCTGATGTCTAAAATTTGAAACCCCATAAATTCACTTAAGAATGATTCTACAGCCCTATCTGATTTGGCTCAGTGGATAGAGCATCAGCCTGTGGACTGAAGGGTCCTGGGTTCGATTCTGGTCAAGGGCACATGTCCAGGTTTTGGGCTTGATCCCCAGTACCTCAATGATTCTCTCTTATCATTGATGTTTCCATCTCTCTTCCCTCTCCCTTCCTCTCTGAAATCAATAATATATATATATATATATATATATATAT
>NW_005871137.1:4244558-4285041 GCF_000147115.1 Myotis lucifugus
ATGGTTCTACAAATCTTGTGGGTTTCTTAAAGTGCCTGACACATAGAAGACCTTTGAATACATGTTGGTTGAATGAAGAACTTTTGGGGGAAATAATCCTGACTCCTACATGCAAATGTCCCTTGGAGTGAAACACAAGATATTTGACATGCGATGATGCTTTGGAAATTCTTTCCTGCTCACCTAGTTTGTGGGGCCAGAACACTGTTGAATTTGGCAACATTAAAACCAAAATCAGAGTCAGACTCCTGGTCTACCTGAAAGTAGTGAGGGGAAGTCTTGGCCACATACTGAACCTGTCATGATAACAATCAAAAACAAATATCTTTAGGAATGCCTTTATTTTCAAGGAATATAGGCTAAGAGGTGGGAATGCAAGAAATCATGACATATACTCTGCTCTCAGAAAATATAAAGTTTGCCCTGTCTGGTGTTTCTCAATAGTAGAGCATTGGCCCTTGCATCAAAGGGTCTCAGGTTTGATTCCTCATCAAGGGCATGTACCTGATCAAGGGCATGATCCCCAGCCCTGGTTGAGGTGTGTGTGGGAGGCAGCCAATCGATGTGTCTCTCTCACATCAATGTTTTTCTCTCTCTCTCTCCCTCTCCCTTCCTCTTTCTCTAAAAATCAATAAACTATTCTTTTAAAAATAAAGATAAGCCCTAACCGGTTTGGCTCAGTGGATAGAGCGTCGGCCTGCGGACTGAAAGGTCCCAGGTTCAATTCCAGCCAAGAGCATGTACCTTGGTTGCAGGCATATCCCCAGTAGAGGTGTGCAGGAGGCAGCTGATCGATGTTCCTCTCTCATCGATGTTTCTAACTCTCTATCCCTCTCCCTTCCTCTCTGAAAAATCAATAAAATATATTTTAAAAATAAGAAAATAAAAATAATGCATATTCCTCAGCCTGACTGCCAAGGCTTGCACAATGGAATTATAACCTGTTTTTCAGGCTTTTTTCTCCTTATTGTCCTTGTGCCTGAAACTTCAGCCAACTTGGAATATTTGCTGTTCCCTGGGAATGTACTATACCTTCATGCCTGTTATTGGCTCCCTGTAGAAATGCTCTTCTGCTCTCTCCCACCTCACCTGTGTCCTTTTCAAGCAAACTAAAAAAAAATCTACCTTCCATGACATATCTTCTCTAACTCTACAACACTTCAACGTATAATCTTTTTATTTTGCCTTGTGATCATTTTTTTTCTCTTTTAGTTTTTTTTCCAATTACAGTTTACATTCAATATTATTTTGTACTAGAGACCTGGTACATGAAATTCGTGCATGGGGGGAGGTCCCTCAGCCCGGCCTGCACCATCTCCAATCCTGGACCCCTCGGGGGATGTCCAACTGCTGGCAGTCAGACATCCCTCTTGCAATATGGGACCGCTAGCTCCTAACCACTCACCTGCCTGCCTGCCTGATCACTCCTAACTGCCCTCCCCTGCTGGCCTGATTGCCTCTAACTGCCCTCCCCTCCAGCCTCATTGCCCTTAACCCCTCTGCCTGCCGGCCTGATCACCCCTAACTGCTCCCCTCTGCTGGCCTGATTGCCCCTAACCGCCTCTGCCTCGGCCCCTGCCACCGTGACTTTGTCTGGAAGGAAGGCAGGATGACTGGAAGATGTCTGGTCGACCCAGTCTAATTAGCATATTACCCTTTTATTAGTATAGATTAGTTTCAGGTGTATAGCACAGTGGTTAGACAATCATATACTTTACAGAGTGTTCTGCTCTATTTTTCCAGTACCCACTTGGCATCATACATAGTTATTACAATATTATTGACTACATTGCCTATGCTGTGCTTTACATCAAGGTGACTATTTTGTGTCTACCAATTTATATTTCTCAATTCCTTCAGCTTTTTCACACAGTCCCCAACCATCATCTTTTTCTCTTTTTTTAAATCCTCACCTGAGGATATTTTTTTCCATTGATTTTTTAGAGAGAGTGGGAAAGGGAAAGACAGAGAGCAATATCAATGTGAGAGAAACACATCTATTGGTTGCCTCCTGCATGAACCCTGAACAGGTAGGAGCCTGAAAATGAAGTACGTGCCCTTGACCTGAATCGAATCTGGATCCTTTAGTCCACAGGCCAATGTTCTATCCACTTAGCCAAACCAGCTAGGCCATCTTTTTCTCTTTTAGTAAAGATTTTTACTGATACATAGCATACATACAGAAAAGTAGACAAAATCCTAAGTGAATAGCCTGATAATTCTTTTACAAATTAAATACACCTATATTACAATCATGCAGATCAACCACATAGCAACCCAGAAGCTTTCCTCTAATTCTCCTCTTTGTCACTACTTCCAAAGGTAACAATTATCCTGACTTCTTTCATCATAGATTGCTTTTACCTGCTTTATATCTGATATAATGGAATCCTACAGTTGGATTCTTTTGTTTCTGGTTTCTTTCACATCTGTGAAATTCATCCATGTTTCCATATGTAGTAACTAGAGGCCCGATGCATGAAATTTGTGCAAGAGTAGGCCTTCCTGCCCTAACTGGTTTGGCTCAGTAGATAGAGCGTTGGCCTGCGGACTGAAAGGTCCCAGGTTCAATTCTGGTCAAGGGCATGTACCTTGGTTGTGGGCACATCCCCAGTAGGAGGTGTGCAGGAGGCAGCTGATCGATGTTCCTCTCTCATCGATGTTTCTAACTCTCTATCCCTCTCCCTTCCTCTCTGTAAAAAAAATCAATAAAATATATTTTAAAAAAAGAGTAGGCCTTCCTTCCCCCGGCTGCCGGCACTGGCTTCCCTCTGGCACCTGGGACCCGGGCTTCCCTCGTAGCCTCAGCTTCGTTCGGAACGACGTCCTGAAGGACGTCCAGTCTAATTAGCATATTATGCTTTTATTATTATAGATAGTTTGTTAACTTTCATTGCTGTACAGCATTTTATTATTGAACTAGAGGCCTGATGCGTGAAATTCATGCATGGGCGGGGGGTGGCCCTCAGCCCGGCCTGCACCCTCTCCAATCTGGGACCCCTCGAAGGATGTCCTACGGCCGGTTTACAGAGATTGGGCCTAAACCAGCAGTCGGACATCCCTCTCACAATCCGGGACTGCTGGCTCCTAACCACTCACCTACCTGCCTGACTGACTGATTGCCCCTAACCACTTTGCCTACCGGCCTGCTCGCCCCCAACTGCCCCCCGCCACCAGCCTGTTTGCCCCCAAATGCCCCCCCCCACCAGCCTGATCACCCCAACTGCCCCCCATGCCAGTGTGCTCACCCCCAACTGCCCCCCCCTGCCGGCCTGCTTACCCCCAACTACCCCCCTGCTGGCCTGCTCACTCCAAATTGCCCCTCCCTGCTGTCTTGATCACCTCCAACTGACCCCCACTGATGGCCTGCTCGCCCCCAACTGGCCCGCCTGCTGGTCTGCTTACCCCCAATGGCCCCGCCCCCCATCAGCCTGATCACCCACAACTGCCATCTCATCCTGGCCTGATCACCCACAACTGCCCTCCCCTCTTGGCCTCTAACCTCCTCTACCTCAGCCCCGCCACCATGGCTTTGTCCAGAAGAACGTCTGGAAGGTCTCCTGGAAAGTCTCCCAGTCTAATTAGCATATTACCCTTTTATTAGTATAGATAGAGGCCTGCTGCACGGGTGGGGGCCAGCTGGTTTGCCCTGAAGGGTGTCCCAGATCAGGGTGGGGATCCTGCTGGGGTGCCTGGCCAGCCTGGGTGAGGGGCTGATGGCCATTTTCAGGCTGGCCATGCCTCCCAGCAACCCAAGCTCCCAGCCTCTCCCTTTTTTCTTTTTCTTTTTTTCTTTCAATGCCTCCTTGAGCAGAGGCAAGGGTGGGCTGGAAGCAGGTATCTGGGATTTATTTATTTTCTATAATTGAAACTTTGTAGCCTTGAGCTTGGCTTCCTCCATCACTGGGGGCAACCCAAGCCTCCTGCTCACTCCAGCTCCGTGGCCACCGCCATCTTAGTTGGGTTAATTTGCATACTCGTTCCTGATTGGCTGGTGGGTATAGCGGAGTGGCAGAGTGATGATTAATTTGCATGTTTCTCTTTTATTAGTGTAGATATATCACAATTTATCCAGATTTCTGTCAATGACTGGTTTCTAGATTGGGGATATTATGGATAATGTTGCTAAGAGCATTCTTTTACATGTGTTTTGGCGCATATATTTTGTGTGTATGTGTGTTGCAGCATATACCTGGAGTAGAATTGATTAGTAATAGGGTATGTGTTTATTCTTGTGTACCAGATATTGCCACAGAGTTTTCTACTGTCATTGTACCAATTTATAGTCTGACCAGCGGTGGAAGAGAGCTCCAGTAGCGGTACATCCTCAGCAATCCTTTGAAAATAGTTAAACTTTTTTTAATCCATTCTGTTGGATATAAACTGGTATCACATTGTGATTTTAATTTAAATTTCCTTGATGACTTACGATGTGAAGCCTATTTTTATTGGCTATATCTTCTTTTGTGAAGTACCCAGTCAAGTCTTTATTTTCCTCAGTGATTTGTAGGAAATCTTTATACAGACTAGATAGAAATCTTGTCAGATATGTTTGTTACAAAAACTTATCCCCTCTACACACCCTCTACCCGATCCCCAGTCTGTGGCTTGCTTTTTACCCACTTATGTCATCTTTTGACAAACATTTTAAATTTTAATTAAGTCCAATTGTGTACATCATTTTTGTTGTTGTTAATGCTCACCTGAGCTTTTTAAAAAATATATATATATTTTTATTGATTTCAGAAAGAGAGGGAGAGAGAGATAGAAATATCAATGATGAGAGGGAGTCATTGATCGGCTGCATCTTGCACACCCCCACTGGGGTTCGAGCCTGCATGTGCCCTTGACTGGAATTGAACCTGGGGACCTTCAGTCTGCAGGCCTACGAACTATCCACTGAGCCAAACCATGTAGGGCACACCTGAGGTTTTCCACTGATTTTTAAAGAGAGTGGAAGGGAGGGAGGAATGAAAAGAGAGAGAGAGAGAGAGGCCCTGACTGAGGATTGAACCTATAACCTTTCAGTGTGCAGGCCAACGCTCTAATCACTGACCCACACTGGCCAAGGCCAATTGTGTACATCTTTTATATCACTAAGTAGACTGGAAATTATTAGTCTGTATCTTATTCTTCATTATATCTCTTAAGTTCTGACTACGGTCTGGTATATGATAATATTTTGACATTTATTGAATTGAACTATTAAAAGTATGGTATTTATGGTAAATTATTAAAAAGGAATAATCAGTATGGAATAATACAGCCAAATGAAGTACTAGGTAGGAGTTACGAATAAGCTGAACCATGAGGGAGGAAAGGCATTTCAGGCAAGAAAAAAATAACTCTGTTATAATTACAATAGTGAACAAAGGGGAGAAATAGATGGGCTCTTATTTTTTGCTAAAGTACTATTTATATGCCAATTGCTTCATAAATTATTTCACTGATCCTATCAGCAATCCTGGAAGTAGAGACTATTTTCCTCATTTTGAAGATGCAGAAACTAAGGTTTAGTTAAATTACTGGCCTCTCAATGTTTTGGGAAAACTTCAGAATTTCTGACAGCTTGAGACTAGTAATCTTATATGCATGCACACTTTTACTCTGCCCAATTAATCTGTAATTCTTAATGAGTCATTGTGTTTATTCCCAAGTCTGTTCATGCCTGTTGTACTTGTTATTATAATTATTATTGAATTAAAGTGATGAAAATCCATGCAAATGTAAAACCAAGTTAAATGCTTTCGAAAAGTTTTAGGAAAAGCAAATCATTGAAAGTAATTGTGTGAATTAGGGGACTATAAAAGATTGGAAGTAAAATCTTTAAAATCTATAAGAATTCTGCATTTAATATGCTTCCCAAGTATATTGAAGTTCCTGCTGCTCTTTAAAAAAATAAAACTAAATGTGGAAATTGTAGACCATTAATTATGGGTATTGTTTATGAAAAGGAAACAAACAAAACTAAACAAAAAACACCACCCCCCCCCCCAAGTCAATTCAGCAGACCTACCTATACTAATAGAAAAGATACTGGCTAAATCTCAAAAGATTGACAGATGAATAGAAACTTTTGTATTTTAATTTAAAACAAAATGTTTTAAGGCAAGCATGTCAAACTCGCGGCCCACGGGCCACATGCCTTGTTTATTTGGCCTGTGTTAGCCTTTGAATTTGACATGCTTGTTTTAAGGAATATATGCTTCATTTTGGGTGATTCTCCATTTTAAGCAATTTTCTTTGATTGACTAATTCACAACCAGTCCCAACTCAACTATAGTTGAAAGCTGCTGTTCATTTACATGAACAGTAATATAAATTAGGGTTCCTTGCTCAGTAAATGACTGGCATATAATGAGCTCAAAACTTCAGCTAGTATTATTACCTACATTTGATGTACTCTAGGACTAGTAACTGCTGGGACTTGATTTTAACAAATAAGTGTCAAGTGACAATTATTAACCATCCCAAATTAATTCAATCTGGATGTAGATCTCAGATTCCTGCCAAAATATGATGTTGCTAATTGGGTGGTTGGCTTTCCCCTCATCCAGCATTAAAGTTTAGAAAAGCTTTGATTGAACGGAAGATGGGTGTTTTGTTGTGGGTTTTTTTTTTTTTTCAGGAAGGGGGGTAAAGAAATCGTATAAAATCTGGTGTGGACTGGTTTACATCAGATCCTGCCAGATAATAGGGAGGGAAAAAATCCTCCTGAAATATGTGACTTTAGCCAGAAGCTACAGTCTAGGCATGTTTTTGTAAGAATGCTGTTAAAAGGACAATGTGTCTCATTACTGCCACTCCCTACAGTTTATTTTTAATTATTGATGTCACTCTTTCCTTTCCTCTCTGCCCAAATAAACATAACATTTAAACATGAAAGAGGCTAGACAACCAATGACTGAATATAAGAAAAAAATAAATGATTTTGAGAAATAGATTGTTAAATATGGCTACCCCCTGAGCTATACAACCTATTCCCTCACTTTTCTCATGGGCAGGAATTTCCAACACGTTGCCATATCAGAACGTTATTCACCTCATCCAATCCAGCTCCAAGGGCCACAACAGAGAGAGCAGCAAAGGGAAATGTGTATATTGGTGAGTGTGTCCTTGGTTCATCGGCCTCAGCTCATTTCTTTCTCTCATTTGACCCAACTGCTCTCTGTATGTTTTCTTATAGAGTTAGAGCTAGAGTTTAATATAAATAAAATATATGACAGCATTATCATGTAATGTAATGGGGCATGTAATGGGATTGTCTAGCATTTGTATGTGTGTCTGGCATTGAGGAAAATGATCAAAGGACTCTGTATACACGTGAAATTGATGGACCCTTGAGATCCTGTGTTACTTGTTAAAGCAGAAAGCTATCCTGGCAAGTGATTTTTACCAGATTAGATCTCTAGATCAAACACTTGTATTAAATTTTACAGACATTCACACACAAACTTCAAAACAGATATGTAGCGATATCATAGACAAGACTCTGCTCTTAATCCTCCTTACTACACTTAGGCACACACACGTGTTAATACATGAGCTTCTCTGGCAGTACTCAGAGAACAGAAGTAAAGTAAGTTCAACCAACTAGACCAGCCTCCCGGGCTCCTGACTCTTCCTTCTCGGAGCGCTTACTAGCTCACAACCTAACAGTTGACAATACAACATATCCCCAACTTTAAGTGCATGTGTTTGAAGGTCTCTTACTCAACCAGACTGTAAGATTTTTGAAAGCAGGATATCTTACATTTGGCTTATATTCTCCTTTGTGCCAGCACAAAACTCAACAAGAGATTGATTAGGTACTAAGAGGAGGACATAGCTGATAAACAGAGATGACTGTCTTAGGCTGGATCTAAACAACAACGGAGCCCTTCTTGGCTCAGGTTACCAGCTGTGTCACCTTCCCAGGGGTTTGACAGGCCCACTGTAGAAATCTCTCTGCTCCCCAGGAGTTGTATTTATGTTTGAAAGTCAAATTACTGTAATGTAAAATGAAGGTAATTCTATACATTTCTACCACTGTCAGAGTAGGGCCAGCTGCTGCTATTCTTTATCAAACCCAATTCATTTCAACAAATTTTATTATCACTTGGGCCAGCTGCCAGGGGTGCCAACTGAAAGACCCAGGTCTGACCATGAGGAGTTAAGTCAGCTCAGATATGGTCCAGCGGGCCTCTTTAACTGCAAGGTCCATGAACAGGGTAAGTGTGAGAAGACAGCACTAGAGAGCTTAACAAAGTGTCTAAGTTCTCAGGATCAAAAACTTAATGGTTCATAATATGATAAAGCTCATTTTAACCAGAACTAGAGGATCGATGTTGCCTTTCAAGCTGGAGAAGCTCAAGCTAACCTGTTCAGCTTTATCCTAATCCCTGAAAATAATAGCTAGAATTTATTGGACATTTAGCGATATGGGCTAGTGCTTGACATACATCTCATTGAAACTTTCTAAGCCTTATGTGTTAGGTACTACTTTTAGTTAGTCTCATTTACCAAAGAAGAAATAGATGCAAAAATCAATGAATAACATTCCAGGGGTCACATGGCAGGTTAGTGATGGAGTTGGATTCAAACTCAGGCAGTCTGATTCTGGCAGTCTAACACATTTTTGCCTCCTTAGTCAACTACCTCCAGAGAATATAAGAGACTCTCATTTTTGTCTCTCTAGTCACCTCACTATCAGTATTCTCTGTAAGGGGCAACTTCAAATGGCTTTGGGCCTTCTATACTTAGCTGAACTTCCTAGCCTCTCAGAATTCCTTGCCATATCCTGAGGGTGCGATAGAGGAACTATTCAAGGTCCTAGACTCATTTACAGGATATTACACATGGGCCTAGGATATCAAAGGGGCCTCTGAAAATGGGCTCCTGCCTTCAAGTTATATACAGCCCTAGAAAAACAAAACTCCTCAAATAACTGGAGAACAAGCTAGTATATAATCACACAACAACATGATATGGTTGTCTAAGAGAATGGGAAAATGAATGAAGTAGGGAAATATATAAAAAAAGCCAGATAGCATTAAGAACCCATTCAAGGTTAATTGTGATGTATTAAAATGAGATCAGTTGTCACAGTGATGTTTTTCTAGTCATGCTCAGCTATGTGAGTGCAGTGGCACCATAGGCAGAATTGAAATTATACCCAAAGGGAGGTTTTGCTAAGCAAGTATTATAAGAGTTATAAATATATTCAAGGGAGTGGTTACAATGATTGACCATAAAAATAACTTACATCAGGTATAGAGGGAAGACATGAGGGATTTGGTTACAGTGAAAAGGTGTCAATGAATAGTAGATTCCAATGGGTATGGGGATTGTTGAAGTCAGGGTATGAGAGGGCAACATGAGTGCCGTAGACATAATCCTATCTAATAATAGAGAAACATGGTAATTAACCGTAACTTCGCTACCCTTCCCATTGGCTAATCAGCGAGATATGCAAATTAACTGCCAACAAAGATGGCGGCCAGCAGCCATGCAGCTGAAGCGAACATGAGGCTTGCTTGCTCCAGTGATGGAGGAAGCCAAGGTTCCCCGCCTGCTGCGGCCCAGCTCTGAGCTCCAGATGCAACAATGTTGCAATTATAGAAACTAAACAAACCCCAGATACCTGCTTTCAGCCGCCAGCGGGCTCAGAGCTTAGAGTGCCAGTGATGGCAACAGAGTTTCAGTTATAGAATCTAAACAAACCCAGATACCTGCTTTCAGCCAGCCACAGCCTCAGAGCTGGAGCCGGCTCTTAGCTCCAGTGACAGCTATAGAAGGTAAATAAATCCCAGAATAAAAAAAAAAAGAAAAAAAAAGAGCCTGGAGGCTTCAGTTGCCCGCCAGCCTGAAAACGGCCCTCAGCCCCTCACCCAGACTGGCCAGGCACCCCAGTGGGGACCCCCACTCTGAAGGGGGTGTGAACAGCTGCAAACAGCCATCAGCCCCTCACCCAGGCTGGCCAGGCACCCAAGCGGGACCCCCACCCTGATCCGGGACACCCTTCAGGGCAAACCAGCTGGCCCCCACCCGTGCACCAGGCCTCTATCCTATATAGTAACAGGGTAATATGCAAACTGACCCTAACAGCAGAAAGACTGGGAATGACTGGTCACTATGACACACACTGACCACCAGGGGGCAGACGCTCAATGCAGGAGCTGCCCTCTGGTGGTCAGTGCGCTCTCACCGGGGGGAGCTCTGCTCAGCCACAAGCCAGGCTGATGGCTGCCAGTACAGCGGTGGTGGTGGGAGCCTTTCCTGCCTCCTCAGCAGCGCTAAGGATGTCCGACTGCAGCTTAGGTCTGCTCCCCACTGGCAAGTGGACATCCCCCAAGGCTGCCGGGCTGCCAGAGGGATGTCTGATTGCCATCTTAGGCCCAATCCCCCGGGGAGCAGGCCTAAGCCAGCAAGTGGTCACCCCCGAGGGTCCCAGACTGCGAAAGGGCACAGGCCAGGCTGAGGGACCCCCTATCCCTGAGTGCACAAATTTTTGTGCACCGGGCCTCTAGTTGCTGTAGAATATCAGAAAAAGTACAATTCGTGTGGGTTAGAAGAATTGGAGGCGGTTTCTTTGAAGGTGGTAGGATTTAGGCTGAGAATAAAGGACAGAGGAGAACTTAGGTTGATTAGACAAATGATAGCAGAGAGAATATCATGTGTTACCTAACAGTATTCTGGTCAACAATGGATCACATAAATAGTGGTGGTCCCATAAGATCATAATGGGGCTGAAAATTTTCTATCACCTAGTGACATTATAGTGCAATGCATTACTCATGTGTTTGTGGTGATGCTGATGTAAACAAGCCTACCGCACTGCCAGTCTTATGAAAGCATAGCACATACAATTATGTACAGTATATAGGGCTTGATAATGATAATAAATGACTATATTGCTTGTTTATGTATTCACTATACTATACTTTATCATTATTTTATAGTGCACTCTTTCTACTTATTAAAACAAAGTTTTCTGTAAAGCGGTATGCCATGGTATGCCAAAAGCAACCTCATACATCTCATGATTGCATCGTCTCTTTATTGCATCATTTCTCTAGGGCTTGATTTAATTTTGTGGTTTGTTTGTACAGCAACATGCTGTACAGGTTTGTAGCCTAAGAGCAATAGGCTATACCATCCAGCATAGGTAAATAGCAGGCTATGTCATCTATATTGTTGTAAGTACACTCTATGAAATCACCTATTGACGTATATCTCAGAACGCATCCCCATCGTTAAGCAGCACGTTACTGTATTCCAAACTGAGGGCAAAGTTGAGTAAGAGTATGAAGCCTGCACTAAAGATAATGGATTTGGAACCAGTAAGGAAACCAGCCTCACCAGCATATAAAGTCCAGGTTGGGGAGTGGTAGGGCATAAATTTCAATAATGAGTGTTGCTAGATGATGACTCAGGAACATGGAGGACAAGAATTATTTCCATTTACCAAATATTATAAACAAATCTGTAATTTTTATTCCTTTGTTTGTGGTAGATGGGAATCAAGTCTCTGCAATTTAAATAGACAATATTGGCCCTGTTTGAAAACCTTGCCACATTTTATCAGTAACTTTCTCCCTGTTTTTAACACCTTTTATTGACTCCATATGGTGAATTTATGTGTTTGCCTTACAATGTTCTGTGTTGAATAATTTAGTGCAGCTACAGTTGACTGTAGCAGAGATTCAATACACATTTCAAAGCTTATAAAAATGCAGCCAAAAATGTCCAAGTAGTAGATTTACACAGTGACCGAGAGATGGTCGTTGCTATTGCCCATTATAAGCAACCAAACACAAATGACTAAACTTTGTATAACCAAAGCCAATTCTCTAAATTCTACATCATTCATTCATTCACTCACCCAATTATAAGCCAAGAACCATGGTATGTAATGGGAATACAGAAATGAAAGAAACATCCCTTCCCAGGTTGGTGGGCAAGACAAGCCAGTAAAAATAATAATAATAATAATGATGATGATAAAAGTACTACAATGAAGATAACAAGGGAGCAAATAGAAAAGGTTCTTTACCTGGCTACAGATGGGAATCCAGGAAAGATGTCTGAGAGACATTGACATCTAAGCTAAGTTGTGAAATTCCAGCAGTAGTTATTTAACCAGCTTCAAGGTGGCAGAGTGCGTTTCTGGTGGAGGAAGCAGAAAAGCAAAGGCTCAAATGAGAAAGACTCTCATGAGAGAGCTCCCAGATAATTCAGCATCTTTGGACATCAAGTGAGGATAGTGAGAGAATTGAGGCAGGAGAGATTAGGGCCAAATGCAAAAGATGGTATGTGTTCTGCAAGGGAGGCAACTTGGAACCACTGGTAAAGGTTAAGCCAAGGAGGGACACTGGAATACTGACCAGAAAGATCATTCTTGTGGCAGGGTAGAAGATGTGGGACAAGATTAGTTAAGGGACTTTTTTGTTGTTAATTCTCACCAAGGATATTTTTTCCATTGATTTTTAGAGAGAGTGAAAAGGAGTGAGGGAGAAATAAGAGAGAGAGAGAGGGAGAGAAACATGAGAAAGACACATCGATTGGTTGCCTCCCACACATGCCCCGACCAGCTGGGGATCAAACCTGCAACCCAGGTACATGCCTTTGACCAAGGATCAAACCCATGACTCTTCAGTGCATGGGCCAATGCTCTAACCACTTAGCAACACCAGTCAAGCAATTATAGGGACTTTTGCAGTTGTTCAAATGAGAAATGATAAGGCTTTGAACAAATGGGGATGTAGAGGAGCAAACCAATACCACAATCCTCTGGGAAGTAGAGACCATCAGGTTGGGCACTGCTTATGTAAGAACTAATGGAGAAAAGGAACCAAGTGATGTTTTTCACCTTCCAAAGATCTCACTGGGATACAATGTCAATTTATTCCTTAGATCGCTGTAGAAGTGTGAAATTTGAGTAAAAATTTGAGTCATGAGACTTTTACTAGTATCCAGGGGAGGATGAATTTCCTTAGGTTTGGGCTTTGGGTTTGTAGCCTCCAGAAGTAAGCTTGGACAGACAGTCTTAAAATTTGAGTTATTTCTCTTAATATATTAGAAATAAATTGCCAGCAATCTATACAGCTTTATTATCTTTCTGTTTGTCAGACCTTTAAAATGCTCTATAGCCAGTCCACCTAGATCCTTCCTTTTCTGATTACCATGAGGCCGTGGACTAAGTAGCTCAGCTATCTTTGTCAGCTTCAGAGGATGAGGAAATAGGAAAGCGCAGTTTTCTAACATGTGTTTGATGTGACGAAATCACATTTGTCCTCAAAACCAGGACTCTTGTTGGCATTTTTATGGTGTGATTTTTTTTTAAACTAAAAATTCATCCATATGTGCTCAGATTCCAAATGACAAAAGCCATTCATCCAACGACTTCAAATGCAATGGAGTCATTGTTTGAAGAAAAGATTACAGGATTACAGCTGTTAAGTCTTTTCCACCAGGAACTCTGTGGCAGCTTAGCCGGGGGCTGTGTGGTTCTGCCACACGGCTGGGTCACACCAAGGGCGGAGCTGACGCAGACCGGGAACCAGAAATCACCAAAAAGAGAAATCCGTCCCCTTAAAGAAAAAAAGAAAGAAAACTTCGCAAACTCCAACGTTTATGTTTAAAGAGACAATGGGAGCTGTACAGCTGTGGGGAAAGCTGCTTCATGTCCCACTTCTCTGCACAGTTGCCAGCTGAGTCCTGCCGATCCAGCTTCCGTCTCGCCTTTCTTCGCTCACCCGGGGCCAAGATGCTGCAGTGCACGCCTGGGAGCGTGCTCTCCCTCCCAATGCCAAATGGATGACTGAAATCAACATTCAACACCAACTCATTGTCTTTGGACTGAAACACCCATTTTGTTCATTGGAGGCTTCTCACTTCCTTTTGGAACCACTCTCTTGAGATGCCCAGATGTGGCCCTCAAAGTCTCTTTCTTGCATGCGTTTGGTTTTTTAAAAAGTGATACATGCCATATGTGCCAGGGTCAAATAACAGCTTTCACTGGCAGCAGTTATAGAAGGAGTAGAAGTACAGTACAGGAAAAGAAGATTTTAAACACACACACATGTAGCTGCATCTTTTGACGAATTGAAGCTGCTTTAAAATGTGTGCTCATAATTCCTTGCCTCATCTTTGGGTGGAGTAACTTGAAAGTTTTCGTATCTTTGCCAGTATTTTTCACATGTGGAAAGGAAACAGACTAAGTTAAGACTTGCCTAATATTTAAAAATATCTTTGGGTCCACAGATTTTTAAAAAACCATTATGGACCTTTTGATTCTTCCAGGGAGTTCTTACTTGAACGTTGTTGTCTTTGGTTCCTCCCACTATATTAGGCTGAAAATTTGGCATATAAGCCTTCCCCAGCTGTTGGGAGAATATAAAAGCCATCTAAGGTACAGCTGTATCAGTTAGAACTCTTTGGGGCACAAGTGACAGAAAATTTTCTCAAATTGGCTTAAGCAAAAAGGAGAATTTATTGGCTCATATAATTGATAAGTCTATGAGTATACTAGCTTCAGGCATGACTGAATCAAGATGCTTAAACAGCCCTGGCTGGTGTGCTCAGTGGTTAGAACGCCGGCCTGTACACCAAAGGGTCATGGGTTCAATTCCCAGCAAGGGCATGTACCTAGGTTGCAGGTTCCCTGGCTGGGGCACATGTGGGAGGAAACTAATTGATGTGTCTCTCTCACATCAGTGTCTCTCCTCCTCCTCCCCACTTCCCTTTCACTCTCTCTAATCATCTATGGAAAAAATACCCTTGGGTTAGGATTAACAACAATGAAAATATGCTTAAACATGATGTATGGAATCTTTTGCCTTCTCCAAGTCAGAGACCTGTTTTCCTTTATGTTGGCTGCCGGGGTCCAGCCCCGGGTGTCCAGGGGTTCCCAAAGGTGTGGACGGAGTTGGCGAAGAATGTTTTACACAGAGACAGCGTTCAGAACTCTCTAACTCTCTTTAGTCTCCGTGGATCTTCCTGTGCCTGGCTGAGGCCACAGAGAAAGATCCCGAGGCAAGCTGAGCCTTTATTTTAAAGTCAGAGGTAAACAAGGTAGTGGTTTCGATAGTTACACTGTTCTTGTGAGTTTCACTTGTTTTTGTTCTTGTTCTTGCTGCACTTCCCTCAGCCCATTAGCTTCCCAGATGAGATCTAGGGAGCGTCATAAGGTCAAGCCTAATTATGCTTAAAAGGACTGTGCCCTCTAAGCTGGGACTTGTTTGTGACTTTGCCAACAGGTCAGTCCGAGGCTTAATCCTATATCGGCTCCCCACAGTTGGCTTCATGTCAGATGTGGTAGCAAAATGACTATCAGTAGCCCCAGGCTTGGCAATACCAGTAGGAAGAGATTCGATTTCTGTATAATCATTTTAGCAATTTCAGACAAGGCTCTCATTGGTCTGACTTAGGTCATGTGCCATCTTTGAGCCAACCACAGTGGTCAAGGGCTTGTAATATGATTAACCTGCTCTCACTGGAGGCAAAGGAGGGTTCAGACCCACTCAAATCACAAGGATTGTTTGAGAAAATGCATAGTTCCTCAAAGGAAAGCTGGGTTACTGTTGGCAAAATGGCAATGGGTGCTGTAGCAGGCAGTGTTGGCTGCCTCTCCAAAATTCACTTTCCTCTTTTTCCTGCTACCTGAACCCTATTATGTTTAGGTATTTAGCCCTCACCATGTGGCTCTGGGCTTCAGGTAAGTGGTGTAGATAAAGGTGGCCAGGTACAGAATCAGTGTCTAAGCAAATGAGGAAGGTATTGTGTTCACATAACAGTGACAGCATGTCAGAGCCCAATAGTAGTGAGGCATTTTACATACAAAGAAATTATATATGACAAATAATTGTAGTCAGGTTTCTCACTGGAGAAGGAAGTTACAAATATGGAAAAGGAGAAAAGCATTGAACCCTAAGGTGTTGGATTAGAATTGAAGGTATTGTGAATTCATACATTTAAACACTGTGTGTGTGTGTGTGTGTGTGTGTGTGTGTGTGTACCCAGTTCTGTTCATGGGGAGGGCCAAGGAACAGTAATACCTCATGACAGAGAACAAGCCTAATGCTCAAATGTTATCTTCTAAATACTATTCTAAAAAGAACCAAGGTTTCTTGTAAATGGCTGATTACAACTCTGGAAAAAGAAAGTACAAGATAAGCCAGGGGTATTTTGTAAAATGTAAGAAAAGTGCTCAGAAAAGAATGAGGGCATCTTGAAGGGACACAGAAGTCAATGGTGGCCAGTCTGGGACAATTTGAGCAGCAACATAAATATCTTAGCAATGAATTATAACCTATTGAACAAAATAAAATTTTGAGGGCATAATAATATAAACAAACAAATGAGGAAGAAAAGAGAGTTCTCCCTTACAGTAGAATCCCAACTAATAAATATGGAAGGAATGGTAAAAATAGAAAATCACCATTTGACAAACATATTAGTAATAATTATTTCAGGCAAGAATCATCAATGGATGCTCAAATTAGAAGAAAAAGTATAATAAACATTTTGTCTGTATAGTCTCAAAGTATCTCTCCAAAAATTACTTATTTGGTAACTTTACAGTGGAAAAAACTGGCAAGCAACCCCTGAATCAAGCAATTAAAATCAACAGTAATGGGGAAAATTGACACCATGTAGCTCTTATATGATGCAGCAAGAAGGACACCACATAATAAAATAGACTTTAAAACAAAGACTATAATAAAAGACAAAGATGGGCATTACATACTGGTAAAAGGGTCAAGCCAACAAGAAGATATAACATTTGTAAATATATATGCACCTAACATACAGTTACCTATGTATATAAAGCAAATATTAACAGATCTAAAGGGAGAAAACAACAGTAATACAATAATAGTAGGGGCGTTTAATACACCATTTACATTAGTGGATAGATCATTCAGACAGAAAATCAGTAAGGCCTTAAATGACCCATAAGACTAGGTGGAATTAATAGATATATGCAGAATATTCCATACAAAAGCAGCACAATACACATTCTTCTCAAGAGCACATGGAACATTCTCCAGAATAGTTCATTATGTTTAGCCACAAAACAAATTAAATAAAATTAAAAAGACAAAAGAAGCCTGGCTGGTTTGGCTCAGTGGATAGAGTGTCGGCCTGGGGACTGAAGGGTCCCAGGTTCGATTCTGGTCAAGGGCACATGCCCAGATTGTGGGCTCTGACCCTGGTGGGGGGCATGCAGAAGGCAGCCAATCAATGATTCTTTCATCATCATCATTGATGTCTCTCTCTCCCTCTCCCTGCCTCTCTGAAATCAATAAAAACATATTTTTTAAAAAGACAAAAGAAAATGAAAATGCAACACTTCAAGATCTAGGATGCAGCGAAAGCATTTATAAGAGGAAAGTTCATAGTGATGTAGGTCTACCTCAAAATAAGAAAAACTTCAATTAAAACATCTAATGTCACATTTAAAAAAACTTGGAAAAGAACAAATAAAGCCTAAAGTGAGTAGAAGGAAGACAATAATAAATATCATAACAGAAATAAATAAAATAGAGATTAAGAAAACAATAGAATAGAACAATGAAAGATCACTGGTAAGTTCTACCAAACATTCAAAGAAGATTTAATACCTATACTTCTCAAACTCTTTCAAAAAATTGAAGAGGAAGAAACACTTCCAAATTCATTTTATGAGGCCAACATCAGTATCCTGATACCAAAACTAGACAAGGCTACCACCAAAAAAGAAAAAAAGAAAGAAAAAAGAAAAGAAAAGGAAGAAAGAAAGAAAGAAAAAAAGAAAAATAAAGTTACACATCAATATTTCTATTGAACAGAGATGCACAAATCTTCAACAAATATTTGGATGGAATGACAAAACAATTTTGAGAGAAAAGAACAAAGCTGAAGGCAAGGTGGGTGGTTCAGGCTGTTTTTTTCTCCCCAACTTCAAACTATAGTAGAAAGAGACAGTCTTTTCAATAAATGGTGTTGGAACAACTGGGCAGGCACATGCAAAATAATGAAACCAGACTACTTTCTTACACCATACACAAAAATTAACTCAAAATGGATTAAAGCCTTGAATATATGTGGGAAAGCACTGGACTTGGTTGGGAAATCTGTAAGAAGGATTCTCTGAAAGGTCAGGGGTCTCTAGGGGGACCCTGCCAAAGGTGGCAGCCCCTGCCTTGACTTTTCCAAACAAGTCTGAGCCCCTGGGTATTTTGGTGGAATCTCTATGTTTAGTCTTTGGACCCGACCTTGTAGAAGCATGTGCTTTCTCAAGGTTACTTACCCTGCTGATTGTATCTAGAGGTGAATTTTAGTTCAAGCTGTTGTTACAATAAAAGCCTAAGGAGGCAGGCAATCGGCTGTTGGTGCCTCCTGCCAAGCAGCCCCTTAGCCTTCTCTTTCACAGAAATGTGTGTCAGAGTAATCCATTCATCCATTGCTCAGGGTCTGCTGGTCAGTCCTAGCAAATGTAAGACCTGAAACTATAACATTCCTAGAGGATAACATTGGTGTTTTCTCCAACTCCTTAACATTGGTGTTAGCAGTGCCCTTTCTTTTCTTTCTTTCTCTTTCTTTCTTTCTTTCTTTCTTTCTTTCTTTCTTTCTTTCTTTCTTATCTGACTACAAAGGCAAAGGATACAAAAGCAAACAAAATGAGATTGAAAAACTTCTGGGCAGTGAAGATGACCTTCAACAAAATGCAAAGGCTACCTACAGAATAGGAGAAGATATTTGCAAATCATATATTCAGTAAAGAGTTAATATCCAGGCCTACCTGGCTTGGCTCCGTAGTTAGAATGTCAGCCCATGGACTGAAGGGTTGCAGGTTCAATTTGGGTCAAGGGCACATACCTTGGTTGCAGGCTAGATCCCTGGCCCTCATAGGGGTGCATGAGGGAGGCAACCTGATCAATGTGTATCTCTCACATTGATGTTTCTCTCTGTTGCTACCCCACCCTTCTACTCTCTCTAAAAATCAATGTAAAAATATCCTCTAGTGAGGCAGAGCAGCATCGAACAGATGGGGAGCGGGGGGGTAAGAGATCAACCAAAGGACTTGTCTGCATGCATATAAGCATAACCAATGGACACAATACACTGGGGGGTAGGGGAAGCCAGGGGAAGGTCAAGGGGGGGGAAAAAGGAGACATATGTAATACTCTTTGTAATATTTTAAGCAATAAAACAAAATTTAAAAAAATATATCCTCTGGTGAGGATTAACAAAATAACAACAACAACAAAAAGAATGAAATATTCCATGTACAACAACATGAATGGATCTTGAGGATTATTATGATAAGTATGGCAGGGAAAGGCAAATACCATATGATTTCAATTAAAGCAAAACAAAAACAAACTTTTAGATACAGAGAACAGATTGGTAGTTACCAGAGGGGAAGAGATTTATGGGGAAGGCAAAAAGGGAGAAGGGGATCAATTATATGGAGACTAGAGGCCCAGTCACGAATTCGTGCACGGGTGGGCTCCCTCAGCCTGGCTGGCGATCGGGGCCAATCGGGGCTGTCTCACCCAGTCTGATCAGGGCCAATGAGGGCCAGCTGGCGGGGGAGGGACTGCAGGAGTTTGGCTAGCTGGCCAGGGAAGGACTGCAGGAGGGCTCCAGGGCATGTCCGACCCTCTTACCCGGTCCCGATCACCGGACACCAGCAGCAAGCTAACCTACCAGTTGGAGTGTCTGCCCCCTGGTGGTCAGTGCACATCATAGCGACTGGTCAAGTGGTCAACTGAATGGTCGACCAATTGGTCGAATACTTAGCATATTACGCTTTTATTATATATGGTAACTAGAATTACAGTGGTAATCACTTTGCAGTGATCAAATATTGAATTATAATGTAAAATTAAAATTTATATAATGTTATATACCAATTTTACCTCAATAAAAATTTAATTTTACCTGTTTCTTTTTTACCTTTTTAATGTAATTACTAGAATATTTCACATTACGAATGTGGCTCTCTTTATTTATTTATTTTTTTGTTCATATTCTTATTGACCAACACTGATCTAGATGTCCGCCTGGTACTCTGGGTCACTCACTCTGAACAGCCTCCTAGTTAACCTGACTGCAGTGACCTGGAATCAACACTTGTGAGGACACTCAGGGCTTGTACTAGGCCTAAGGAAATGGCATTCCTCAGCAAGTCATCAGGGTGACACACTGCTGAGAGGGAATCTTGCTTACTGCCCTGGAGTCATCTATTCTCTTTGTTGGTTTTTCTGATTGCACTCATCTAGAAAAGTGATGAGCTAATGGGGAGACTTGCCACCCAACAACTGAAGTCAGATGACCAAGGTTCTTGCTCATTTGCTTGATCTGTTTGTCCCAGCCAGTACTACTATAGTAGACTAAGGAGTCTTAGACAACTGTTAAAAAGTTGACATAACAGAGCCCTAGGAGCAGGAGTTGGCAGGAGCAAGCTGGGTGGTTCAGGCTGTTTTTTCTTCTTCTTTTTAAATATTTTTATTGATTTTTTAGAGAGAGAGGGAGGGAGTGGGAGAGAGAGAAACATTGATGAGAGAGAGAAACATCAAACAACTGCCTCCTGCATGCCAACTACCAGGGATCAAGTCAGCAACCTGGTCATTTGTCCTGGCTTGGAATTGAACCCAAACCTTTCAGTGCACGGGATGGCACCCAACCAACTGAGCCACACCAGCCAGGGCCAGGCTGTTTTTTCTAGAAAAGGAAAGCACTGCTGGTATAACTCAAATAATGTGCCAGCACTCACTGAGTTAACATTCTTTTTTGTGCCTTTGGTAATACACTCTCCATGGTGTGTCTGAAAGTCAAATTGTTGTAATCTTCAGGAGAAGTAAAAGCTTTCTAGATTTTATCATTTTGACAGGTGAAGCACATCTGCTATAAGCAACTATTTTTTCAGGACCTTGGTCTCACCACACAGATTTAGAAAAGTGCCTCCCTTTTCTTTAATTTTTGGGGTTCTAATGTCAGTTTGCTGAACAAAGTTTGTGGCAATGTCCAGGATACGCTATAAAATTCTTACATGAAAAGGTAGTTTTGGTGGGGAAAAACACACACACAGAGACACTGGTCTAGCTGCTTAGCTGCCAACACTCCCAGAAAACCCTCTTATGCTATATTTAACTTTTGTATCCAGAACTAAGTAAAGAAGTATGTTTCTTGTATTGCTAATTATGTTGCACTTCATCTGCATTCATACAGATCAATTAAAAATATCCACTACAATGATTTCTGTATAAAGAATAAAACATTTTATTTTTATTTTTTAATCTATTTTTATTGATTTCAGAGAGGAAGGGAGAGAGAGATAGAAACATCAATGATGAGAGAGAATCATTGATCGGCTGCCTCATGCATGCCCACCACTGGGGACGGAGCCCAAAACCCGGGCATGTGCCCTGACTGGAAATTGAACCGTGACCTCCTGGCTCATAAGTCGATGCTCAACCACTGAGCCACACCAGCTGGGCAAGAATAAAATGTCTTTTAGAAGAATCCCTAAGCTGTAACATTCATTACAGATCTCAGTTTGCCTGAGTCTCTCTATATTGGGGAGCAACAGTGAGTCAACATGCCAGGACGTTAGAAATATAAAGCAAGGTGCAACTCTCTTGAGTTCCTCAATTGTAGAGATGGAGGTAATGTGCATGGGGAAAGAGTAGATAAATCCCCCCAAACATAAAGAATGACCGGCCAACTACATTACAAAGGAAAAGGGAAGTCTAGATTTAGAAAAGATTTGGCAATTCTTTTGATATTTATATCCTTACCCCTGGAGAGTTCTATTTTTATCATTTAAAAAGTGTTGCATAAATATTCACTGAGTTTCTCTGATCCTCTTCAAGTTTGCTTCAACACCCAATGGACATTTTAGTCATGTTTATTGCAAGTGTTTGAGGAGCTTGATTAAGAAAAAGCAAAAACAAGACAATCACAAACTGGAGAGCTTTTTATCATTGTCTTCAAAGGTTTATCTGCACACCTGAATATTAGTTGAGTTGAATAATCCTGTTCTCAATTTGGTCACTTGATGAAAGGTCTTGAATATATTTAAGTATTGTGCCATGAGCTGTATTCTATCCAACTTCTTACACCTAGATCTCTTTGGGACAGGCGGGGGAGGGGGGGATATTTGTGGTTTTCATTTGGACATTTTCAGAAATCAAATTATCCATATTTGGAGGAGGATGAGGACCACCTAAAGGCATAGTCTTGGAATTCACTAGGTATTAACTTTTCTACTTCCACCTAAATCTACATTATGCATTCCTGTTGGCCAAAACCTGGGCTGAAAATTTCCCAGGGAAAGTTCTTCCATCTTTGCACTCCAATAAAAACCTACCTATCTCATCATTTCACTGCCACAATAAAAGAAAAGTGTTTCTCATTGCAGCAGTTGAGAGCATCTTCTCTGATTATTCAGATCTGGAGAGTCTTGTTCCTGCCCTTCCTGTCCTTATTTCTTCGGCACTGTGGGTACAGAATACCCTAGAACCATGCCTGCTGGACCTCCCCAGGATCCTGGAGTGAGTTGCTGGCTAGGTTCAGGCGTTATAAAAGCTCCAAGCGGAGCAATGTCACAGGGCCAGGGCTCCTCAGGCAAAGCACATGGGACTTAAAGCCACAGTGTAAACATAATCTCATTTTGGCCTAGAGATTATGGGATTGGTTGGTTGTTTTTTTCCGGTGTGTTTCTCTATAACTAGAATCTATATAATCTGGTATCTGGTAAATGCCAAAGACAAAATTTTGCCTAGTGGGATTTCTTTTAAATTATGTTTGCTGGGAGGAATGCCAGACTGCAGTCCTTTCTTCCACAGGGATTCAGTGCAGGCGGCAGCAAGCCGACCTTTCCCACCCTTTTCATTCACACAGTTCTAAGCCGAGAACCTACTTTGGTGCCCGGTGCTCATTCAGCCCTCAGCCTCTCTGCTGAGCCTACCAATTAGTGTTAGTAATTGTGGCCGTAGTTTAAAGTCTGGATGGACGTGGGAACACAACTGAGAAGATGGATTCATTTCAGGAGCTAGAATACTGAGAAGGCATCTGATGGAACCTGGAGAAAGCAATTCACCAGGCTTAATAATAGGCTGGGGAAGTCAGAGCTTTGAGTTTGGAAACTTTCTCTATCAAAGCCCTTTCATGTTACATCCATCAACTCATTCAATTTGCCTCAAATCTTATTTGCTACAATTGGAATAGCATAACAAGGCCAGACATTTATTTATAAATTTTCAATAATTTATAAATTTACCTTAAAGTATTAAAAAATACTCATAGACATTTAAAATCCTATATCTGGAGTCAGGGTAAAAACTCTGAGAAGTTCAAAGTCCATTTTGTTTGTTCTCACCTTGCCACTAGGATGTGTTTTGCAAAGAAGAGCTATAAATCTATCATCTTTTAAAGAAGGTGACTCTGTGCCCAGTAATATGAAACAATTTGCTGTAGGTTAACTGAGCAGTGGAATGGCTGTCAGGTACTGTGTGCTCAGGCTGCAGGGAGCAAGGTGGAGTAATGAAATGCATGAGCTGTCCCACCAGCCTTGCCTGAGTTCAAGTGTTAGTTGGCTGACCTTAGGCAGCCTCCTTACCTTTTCTGTGCCTCTATTTCCCTCCTCTAAAACGGGGCTAGCAGGAGCTTCTCATCTTCAGGTTGCTATAAGCTAATTTGTGTCAAGTACCTAGAAAAATCCCAGATATGCACTACTTAAGTGTTTATTAAACATAAAATGCAATGGGGTGGTGAAGATCTTCTGTTTTGCTCCTTATCTACTCACATGATCTTTAAAAAAATGTTTCTTAGAAACTAATTTGTACAACATTCCTGGGATGTTGAGCAACTCCAGAAGACCCAGGGTAGGATCTGGCTGCTTGTCAGACGGGGCTACGGTGGAGTTGTGACTTGTAAGGCTCATTGCATAGTTCCCATGCCCACCACCAGAACTCACTGCTCACTGTAATTAAAACGGCTTTTCATCACCCAGTGTTAATGAGCATCGTTGCATCCTTTGATCAGTGTTCTTGCTTCTAAAGATGGATTCGTATTTCTGAAATTTTAATTCAAAAGGAAAATAAGCTCTGTGTCTCTTCAGCACATACATTATGTAGATGTGACAACTATGGAGCTATAAAGAAGCACACATACATGTTTAATGTGCCAATTACATGTAAGAGGTAGCTCAAAGGCAACACACAGGGGTTCAAACCTCCAGTTTCAAAACTCATAGCAGAAACCAATGAAATATTTAAGTTAGGAAGTCACAGACATCGTATTTACAGATGTATATTCTACCATGAACAAGCAATTTATACACACATTCACACATACATATTCATATATCCGTATATAAAACCCATGGTATTTATTCCTGCTTCATTTGTACTGTCCAAAGACAAGTAGCCCTTCTAATGAAACATCACAGGACAAAACTTATGGAATTACTAGGTCATAGTTGGTGTATAATCAGGCTCTGGATCAATTCCCTAAATTCCAAGTTTTATTTATCCTTATCTTCCTACTTCATTTATATAGATGTGGTTTTGTTTGGTAACTATAATGGTATTTTTGAAACAGTATGAAGAAAGTTCAGCAGTGGGCGAGGGTACTTATATATGTGCCTGGGTCAGGAACTCTGACAAGCTACTGCAGTTCACCAACAGCCTCCTGTGCAGGGACAGGATTGGGAATGTCAGAGTGCTCTGTGCTTCCTTCCCAATATCCCTGGGGAGTGAG
This sequence comes from Myotis lucifugus, assembly GCF_000147115.1. Classification (NCBI taxonomy): domain Eukaryota; kingdom Metazoa; phylum Chordata; class Mammalia; order Chiroptera; family Vespertilionidae; genus Myotis; species Myotis lucifugus. The sequence goes on from NW_005871137.1 coordinate 4,269,294, forward strand.
GGAAGGGGATTTCCTAGTACTCAAGGAAAAACATGCATTGCCCTATTTTCCTGTTTCCCATGGAGAGATGAGTAAACAACAAATGCCTTCAGCCTCTTTCCCGCCCTTACTTTCTCTACCTCTTGAGAGAGATGACTCATCTGAATGGTGAGTTTTGAAGGACACGTTGGCTGGCCTGGGCTTGCCCCTTCTGGGATTTCCTGAGCCAGCCTGGCCATGTGATTCCCGCATTCTGGTTTCTTCTCCATGATGTGATAAACTTAGCAGGCAAATTTCTGCTCGGGGGAAGGTGAGGAGGCGTGGGGTTGTTAGCAGTCTCTTTAGCCACAGATCTAAAGCTAGCGCTGCAAATCAGTAATAAAGCTGGCATATCACCTTCATCTGTTTGTCTATCTCTGTGCCTTCATTCTTACATAGTTTGAACTCAGCGAACTCAGCTTGGACCCATAAAATGCCTCACATTGATGAGTTAGGATCATGAAAATTGCACATTAGCTGCCTTCCTCACCCCCAGTAATTCTGTCACATAGCACCTCTAACCAAAGAGCTATTGGGTTAAGCAGTTAACAGAAGGCCACTGATTCACGGTGGGGAGTAGAGAGATGTCTCTCAGTGATGCCACTCAAATTCCCTTTGACGTGGAGGAACTTGACCAAAATACAGTGGTGAAAAGATCCATAAGACGTTGAGAAAACTAAGCTGCCTTTGGGGAGACTAATCAAAAACCTGTAACAAATGCTGATGGAAAGACTCTCCCAAGTAAATCAGAGATCTATCACGCTTAAGGAGTAGTAATACTCCTCACATCATTGCAGTAGCAAGGTCGATCCTCAGCAATAATAATGAGGTCTTATTCTGAGAGGAGAGCAGCAGAAGCAGTTGCTCGTTAAAGTTACCAGGTGGCAGAAAGAAACATTACTAGTAGAAGCAGGAAAACTTGAACGTCTGGGAGCAAGCCAAAGGGTGTGAGAGAACTAGGAAAGCTACTTCTGTTAGCATTAGAAATCTTAGCAATATCCTTGTGTGTTTTCCGTTCGCTGGGTGGGATGGCCTGAAGGGAACACAGTTATAAGTTTAGCCTGTGCGGTACCTGTTCTCCAAAACTGATCTCCCAACGAACTGTGCCCTGCAGTACACATGCTCTTATGTCCTCCCTCCTCTTGAGTTCTGTGTGTTCTCACAGAATCAATAGTACGCAGTGAAAGTGACGCCATATGGCTTGCAAGAGTAGGTCAGAAGAAGGCTTGCAGCTTCCACCTTGTTCTCTAGGAATGTTTACACCAGGGAAAAACAGCTACCATATAAGGACTCTGACTACTGTGAGACTTTCTTGCTGTAATGAAGCTCCTGGAGGGGCCATGTGGACTGATATGCCCAAGAAGCCCCCAGCTATTCACAGCATCTCAGCCTAGACACCAGACGTCAGTGGAAACACTGTTAGACAGCTAGTAGAGTCCTCAGATGACTCCAGCCCCAGCCAAAATATAACTTCAACTGCATGAGAAACCGCAAATTAGAATCCTCCAGCTGAGCCCACTAAACAAACAGTTATAAGAGATAAGAATGTTATTTTAAAAAGTCATTGATTGTTTGGGTTGTCATGTATAGCAGCAGACAATCGGAATAGCCTGCACAACATGGGGTATAAAACTGTTGATAGTACTATCCCCAAACTGCAACAGCCAAGGAAGATTCCAGATGGAATTGTAATAAAGTGCTATCTATGTTTTACCCAATGGGGGGATCCACTTTCAGTTTGAATTCCAATAATGAAGTTGTTTTTCTAAAAGAAGCAAAGCAAACAAACAAACCAAAAAAATTGCCCTTCCCATCTGTTGGTCAGAAAACAAGGACCTTCATGATTGACCAACAAAGAGAGTAATTCCTGGAAGACTATGCAACTTGTGGAAGGTATTTCCAGGGAATCTTTGATTTAAACACACACATACACACGCGTGTGTTTGTGTGTGTGTGTATTTAAATCCAATACATAACATGAATTTGGCACAATTGCAGATGGAAACTGAAAATTATGCAAAAAGGAGTAAAGTTCTGAATAAGAAAAGAATACCCCAGCACAAACCACACTGAAATAGAAAGCAAGCAAAAGAAAGATTCAGGATATTACCCTGAGTTCAAGAGCTTTAGGTTTGGACTCACACATCTGGTTTGAATCTTGTCACTATCTTTTAGCAGCTGTGTGATTTGGTCTAGTAACTCAACCTTCCTGAGTTTATAATGGGTAATCTTAGTACCTAAGTGCAGAACCATAAATGAGTATTAAACTAGATGATAAATGCAAAATGCTTATTACCATGCCTAGAACATAGTAAGTTCTTAATATAAAGTAGTGATTATATTACACTTTTAATGACTTGAGTAGTTTTGTGTATTTTTGCTTGATTTATTTATTTATTTATTTATTAAATTTATTGGAGTGACATTGATCAACATGAACATATAGGTTTCAGGTTTGAGTAATTTAAGAACCTATTCATCTAAGGGTTTTCACCAATTTCTCATTATGGGAAATTTACATCTCACTGTATATTTATAGACTATTGTATGAAATTATAAGTAAAGTATATTAGTTACTGCTCCTGAAACAAAAAATCCTGGAAGTTTCAGCAAATTATTGTAATAGTTTATTTTTTGCTTACTTGGCATCCAAAATGGGTATTACTTGGTGGTGGGCAACTCTTCTCCAAGTGGCAATTCAGGACCCCAATTTTGCCATTTTCAATGTGACTTCCATATTCACTTAGATTTAACCAGACAGGGAAAAATTGTAGAATTGTATTAGATAGGGAAGTCTTTTAGGAACCACACTTGGAAAGGCAACATCCCTTCCAATCACATTTCATTGATTAGAAATTAGACACATGGCCAAATCTAACTGCAAGGGATTTTGTAGTCTAGCTAAGAACCCAGGAAATTTGGTAATAGACAGCTATCTCTGCCTCATAAACTACAGGAACAAAATGACAAATAAGTGATATGAACAATAACAAAAAAGGAGAATATATTGTATAGCAATTTATATACTTTTTCCTACTGGTGGGTATTCAACCACTCTCTACTAGGCATAATATTTTTATTTCCAATGTAAAGAATGCTCTAGATCAAGAGGTAGATTTGTAGTCCCTAGCTGGCCATCATTATCAAGATTCTAGCGCCCAAGCAGGAAAAAAGAGAAGTAATACTTTCATAAGATTTCTTTTTCTGCAGGTGTCTTATACAGGGTGAGGCAAAAGTGGGTTTACAGTTGTGAACACACGAAACAGAGTTTATTCTTGTATAATTATTTATTTACTAGTGGCCCGGTGCATGAAATTCATGCACAGGGGAGGGTATGTTCCCTCCCCTGCACCCTCTCCAATTTGGGACCCCTCGAAGGATGTCCTACTGCCAGTTTACAGGGATCGGGCCTAAACCGGCAGTTGGACATCCCTCTCGCAATCCAGGACTACTGGCTCCTAACCACTCACCTACCTGCCTGCCTGCCTGATTGCCTCTAACCACTCTGCCTGCTGGTCTGCTTGCCCCCAAATCCCCCCCTACCAGCCTGATCACCCCAAACTGCCCCCCCTGCTGGCCTGCTCGCCCCTACCTTCCCTCCCCACTGGCCTGCTCATCCCCAACTGTCCCCCTGCTGGCCTGCTCACCTCCAACTGACCCCCACTGATGGCCTGCTTGTCCCCAACTGGCCCCCCTGCTGGTCTGCTTACCCCCAACGCCCTGCCCCCACCAGCCTGATCACCCACAACTGCCCTCCCCTCTTGGCCTCTAACCGCCTCTACCTTGGCCCTGCCACCATGGCTTTGTCCAGAAGAACATCTGGAAGGTCTCCCAGTTTAATTAGCATATTACCCTTTTATTAGTATAGATTATTGTATTATTTTCAATATGAACAACTGTAAAACTACTTTCATTTCACCATGTACATTATACAAATACCCAATTAAGGGCTACCTAAGTTTTTATGGGGGAAAAAAATCCCAACTCTATTTTTCTTCTTGTTTTATTCATTAGTGTGCTTCCTCAGCAACTATTTATTGGAATTGAGACTTTGTGCATATTTGAGTAGACCATTCATTCATTCATTCCATACCTTCCATATGTCCAGAGGTGTAGACAGTATAAGAGAGAGAAGAGAGGACATGTTCTTGAGCCAGTTGGAGAGCTGAAAGCCTATCTGCGAAAACAATAGGCCCTAGACCCGTGTTCGACCAACTGCGGCTCGTGAGCCACATGCGGCTCTTTGGCCCCTTGAGTGTGGCTCTCCCTAAGCCTTAGGAGTACCCTAATTAAGTTAATAACAATGTACCTACCTATATAGTTTAAGTTTAAAAAATTTGACTCTCAAAAGAAATTTCAATCGTTATACTGTTGATATTTGGCTCTGTTGACTAATGAGTTTGCCGACCACTGCCCTAGACTATCTAGAGAACAATTCTAAGAAAATATAAGGTAGAACGGCCTCGTACAAATATGATGACCATATTTTCCAGGCCAAAAAAATCAGAACATGTGATCTGACAAAGGATTTTTAATCAATCTGTGAATTTGTTCATATGAAGTCTCACAAAGGTATACTAAATTTGAGGTTTCACTGAGTATATGCCATGGTGACTTCTAGTTTGAAACTCAGTGTCTTTTGTCTGACAACACTCAGGCAAACTTGAGACTTTTTCCATTCCATTTCCACCTCCTGGAGGGTGATCTAAAACCTTAAGATGCATGTCATATATGTAATATCTTGTCATGGGAGAAGGAGATCTGCTTATCTTTGTGGCCTCCCCTGAGTTGTTCGTTTCACTCATCTGTTTATTGGCCTGAGTGTCTGAAAGTTCTAGGAACCTTTTTCTCTTGGTTTCTGGGCCCAGCAAGGTCACTCTGTATCCCCCACCCAACACAGAGGCCCTCCAAGTCAGCTGCCTGCCCTCAGGCCCATCCACGTAGTTACTTTGCCATTTATGTGGCACAGGGGGCTTTGCTGTGAGGTTTGCAAACTCCTGGGCTCTATCTTAGGAAGCCATGTAATGGTCCTTCTGCTCCAAGATTCCAACTCTTGCCCAATTTATTCTGAGTTTCTCTCTCTCAGCCCAACTATTTCCACTCCACACTTCAGGACTTGGCCTGGGAAACTGGACCTCTTCTCAAAGGCAATCCATAGCAAATCTTAGTCATAGTCGCTCAGCTTCTTTGCCACCACTAGAAGGGAAAAAATGTACTTCCTGTTCTATTCATGAAGAGATTATTCTTACCATTGTGACACTTTCTTTGCTACTCTGGCTTTTCATATAGACTATTCTTTCTCTCTCAAACTTGGCTCTTAATATTCAAAATCAAGTTTTTAGAATTAAAAACAATCCACAAAACAACACTTCTTTCTGACTCCATTTCACACAACTCAAAAGTGCTTTGGCTTTCAAACTATTGCTTCTGTTATGTATTTTTCAAGTCTTCTTAAAAGCTTAAAGGCAGGAATTTGACTAGATGCTTTCTCTCTGTGTCACCCCAGAATGGAGGAAAGTGCATAGAGAGTATTCTTGATGCTGTTTAAATGATCAGGAAAAGACAGGAGTAAATGAGTTTTTTTTCAAATACATGATTAATATGAAAATATTTTTCTGCTGAAGAAATCCAAGATTAATTCATTTAAACAGGCTACTTTTATGGAAAATAATGAAATATCATGAAATTGGAACTGTTCTGGAAAATCCCAATTGTATAGTTGCCATAAATTGCATTATACAAATGTTAAATCCTGAGGGAATTCACTAATTAGAAAAGACCACCAGGGGTCAGAGAAAACTATGTGGTGAGCCTCTCAGTTACTGCCAGCATGTAGCTGTGTCAAAGGACAGATGGGTCTTTGTGTTCTCCTTAAATTCCATAAAGCAATACGTTTGTGTGTTATGTAACATCCCACTAGTATTGAATTAATGGTTCTCAAATTTACTGCTCAGAAGAATAATCCAGAGAACTTGTTTAAAAAATGCATCTGAGGCCCAGCTGAGGTGGCTCAGTGGTTGAGCATCGACCTATGAACCAGGAGGTCACAGTTCAATTCCCAGATCCACAGTGTGGGGTATATAGGAGGCAGCCAATAAATGATTCTCTCTCATCATTGATGTTTCTATCTCTCTCCCTCTCCCTTCCTCTCTGAAATCAATAAAAATATATTTTTAAAAAATGCATCTTATTTAAAAATGCGAAGTCCTTCCTGGCCTGTGTGACTCAGTGGCTGAGCGCTGACCCATGCACCAAGTGGTCAGCAGTTCGATTCCTAGTCAGGGCACATGTCCAGGTTATGGCCTCAATCCTCAGTAGGGGGTGTGCAGGAAGCAAATTATTGATGTTTCTCTCTCATCGATTTTCTATCTCTCCATCCCTCTCTCTAAAATCAATTAAAAAAAACATTTTAAAAATAATAATAATAAATAAAAATGAAGAATCCTGAACTCATCTCCAGAGGCTGATTGAATAAGCCAGGTTGGAACCCATTAAGCAGTTTTAACAGACACCCAAACAATCCCAATTCAGGTGGTCCTCAGACCACAGCTTGAGAAGCATCTCAGATCAGGAAAGGGAAATGTTCATTCACCCAGCTGTCTTGTTCCATAACAGGACTCCCATGACTCAGCATCATCAATCACCTCCCACATCCATGGCAATGATTCTATGGCTTGCCAGGGTTCGATTAAAGAGCCTACCTGCTGGGGCAGGTAGGTGGCCACCCACAATCTCCCATGCAGAATCAGCATCTCAACACCACCTGGGATTCAAGGATTTGCTCAGCATTTTGGCCATCTGGACACAAACTCACACAGCAGACAGTGAAAGGATTGCCAACTAAATTGCTTATGCAACAACAAGCTTTTCTTTGGCAATTGGCCAGCTTTAGTGCCTTGACAATACGTTATCATTTTTAGAGATCTGATTTTGTTTCCCTATAGGAAGATAATGTCTCTTAATTCTCTAAAAATTAGCTATTCCATGTGAAATATTCTCGTTGCTATCAAAATACCCTGAAAATTACACTCGCTTCATTCGAACAGGAAGTATGATAGGAAGGTTATATTTGTCTTCATGAACAAGAGCAGGACAGGTGAAGCCATTGGTGATTTATTATTGTTAAGATTTGTTGTCGTTGCTGCCGCCGCATTGCTGCTAACATTTTTTAAAGGGTCAAAATTCACAAGAACAATCTCACTTCTGAGAATGTATGAAAACGTGGAATACAGACTTTTCTTCTCATTCACAATACCGATAATTCCGAAGACATTCTAAGGGCTTTTTATTCTATCCTATAGGCATTAGCTACATTTCCAAACATTCATCTAAGTGGAACAGACAGTGTGTACTCAAGTGCATTGTGCTGACTCAAATCGGTTGTAATAATTGGAACCAAGAGAGCTTGCAGGTAAAATATTGGACTGGAACAAAATAGAAAATTTTACAGAGCTTTGTGAAAATACAATGGTGATTATTTCAAAGTTCCTTACTGGGAGAGGAATTATTTACTATCACGAGTTACAAGTAATGAGGTGAAATGAAATAAAAACGGGAATATGTAAGAAGCCTATCTGACTTCCTCCTTATTTAATAATGAGATTTATTTAATGGTGAGGTATATTCTTCCAAGAAAAAAAATATCCACATCCAATGAAGCATTGAAAACCAGCCTAGACAATCCGCTAGAAAATGTATGGGGAAATCCTTCCCAGACAAAGGGGAAATCAATGGACTAACGGTTAGTCACTAACCGAACTTAATACACCTTTAGTGCTCCATCATACCCTCCCCATTTCTGCATTCTAGGAGCTAATGTTCCTAAAGAAATCATTTCTTCCCACGCATATGTCAGCACAGGAAACTATTAAATCCAAAAACATAAAGAAATTAATTGTAAAATTGCTATAGGACATAGTGAAAGTGGAAGTGATGGAAAATATCTAAGCAATTTAGGCTCAACAGGCAGCCCATACTGAATCGCTGGGCTTTGCCACTGTGAGGCTCTATCTACCTCATTCCCCTCTGCCTTCTTCCCTCATAGCGCGATCCACAATTTCTTTCAGCCTGTCTCAGTCCTTAGCCAATTCAAATACATTGCCCTCTCATTCCTTCCCTTGCCCCAGTCTGAGGGGACCTAATATTAAGTCATATTTAGGCTAGGGTTCTAGACTCAGTGACTACTGCTGCATTGAGTTCCTAGTCCAGAATCTTGGATCCCTGCTCACAATTCCTTTTTGCCATAAGTGGACAACCATGATCATGCAGGCTTTATGCCCAGCTCCTAAGTAATGACAACTGCTTTTGCTGGTACTTCCTACTGTCATTACCTATGGCCCCTGCGCCTGGTACTTATGGGCTGGGGTGTTAAGCCCCTCCCCTAGTGTCATCCATGGCCCTTCTTTTTTCTTTTTTTCTTTTTTTAACATATTTTTATTGATTTCAGAGCAGAAGGGAGAGGGGAGAGAGAGATAGAAGCATCAATGATGAGAGGGAATCATTGATCAGCTGCCTCCTGCATGCCCCATACTGGGGATCGAGCCCACAACCCGGGCATGTGCCCTTGACTGGAATCAAACCCGGGACTCTTCAGTCCACAGGCCAGCGCTCTATCCACTGAGCCAAACCAGCTAGGGCTCCATAGTCCTTCTTAAAAAACAATGTACTGTTTCTTTGCAAAAAAACCACTTTACTATGAGACTGGGCGTCAATTAGAGTACATTCCAAAATCTAGGTCCAAATTTGTCCAAATAAGTAAGATCTTAGTGGAACTTGGTTATAGATATATTTGTCCAATTCTTTCAATCCAAGCCTTTTTATATTTAGGCCCTGTGTTTTGGGTTGTTTGTTTTTTACTGTCCAACAAATCTAATTTCATTTCATGTCTCTGCTTAAAGTCACCTGGCCACTGAAGAAATAGTGGCTCTACCAAGTTCATAAGTACCTGTCAAGATCTCAGGTACACTTTGTCCAACATCTTTTATACCATCGGTTTCTCTCATCTCTAATCTTTTTACAGGACTGCTCTATTCTAATTCTCTCTCATTCCTTTCTCTGATATTCCTCTTAATTTATCTCCTCATTTGAAGTCCCATGACCCACCTGTCTTTCACTGGTGCCCAGTCGCTCCTGTTTGTGTAGAGTAAGTCTGCCAAAATAGCATATGTAAGCACAGAAATTTCCAAATAAGAGAAAGAGATATGCAGTGTGTCACACTAAGTGGGGAGTTAGATGGGAGGAAGACATTACCAAAATAAACAAATTTAATGCACACCTAAAAAGTCCAGTATGAACCTGAGTTTAATATAATTTAAATGTAGGTGTTCAAAAAGAAAAATGCAAATAGCCAATTATGAGAGTGGTGAAATTAAGCAGAATGCTACCATGCAGGACTGATGGAAAGGAAAGCAGCATGGATTTTGGAAAATGTAATTTGGTAACATCCACTGAAATTTAGAAGGTGTGTGCCTTTGAAATGCAAATAAAAACCACAATGAGATGCCACTTCACACCTGTTAAAATGGCTATTATCAATAAGGAAAATAATAAAACAAGTGTTGGTGAGGATGTGGAGAAGATGGAACCCTTATACGCTGCTGGTAGGAATGTAAGCTGGTACAGCCACCGTGGAAAACAGTATGGCGATTTCTCAAAAAATTAAAAATAGAACTACCATATGACTTGATGACCCTTCTTCTGGGTATCTATGTGAATATTTTGTAAACATTTATTGATAAAGATATTTGTACCCTTATGTTTATCACAGCATCGTGCTTGGTGGCCAAAACACGGAAACTTTGGTGTCCTTCAATGGATGATTGGATGAAGAAGATGTGGTTCATAAATACAATGGAATACTGCTCAGCCATAAGAAAGGATGAAATACTGCCATTTGGGACAGTATGGATGAATCTTGAGAATATCATGCGTAAAATGGGTTAAATTTGGAGGGACAAGATTTCATTCAAATGTGGGATAGAAATGGACAGCAACAAGTGAATAAGTAGGACAAACAGAAAAAGTCATAGACACAGACAACAGTATGGTGGTTACTGGAAGGAAAGGTGGATAGGGTAAATTGAAGAAGGTAAAGAGGATCAAACAGCTGATGTGAAGGGAGACTAGATTTTGGATGGTGAGCACACAATGCAATATACAGATGATGTGTCATAGAATTGTACATTTGAAAAGTGTGTACTGTTATTAACCAATGTCACCCCAAATTTAATTTTTTTAAAAAGTTGCATTTCTTTAATCCAATAATCACACTTTAGCAAATATTTGAGTGTTTCATCTGTGTTAGAAACTAGGAAAGCCTAGCAAAACAGATAGGTCCTGACCCTCATGGAGCAAGTATTCACAAAGGAGGCAAATTAATCAAATCACCAAGGATATTAATGTGACTAAACTACAACTGTGATATATGCTATGAAGGAAAGGTACATGATGCACATATATGGGGGATCTGATTACATCTGCAGGGTCAGGAAAGGCCTCTCCAAGAAGGAGATCAAAGAATGAATAGGAGTACACTGGGTAAGAAGGAGGGGAAATATTTCAGACAGAAAGAACAGCATGTACAAACATTTCCTCAATCTGTTCATTTGTCACCAGATCCACCCTTGCCTGGTCCAGCAAGCCAAGCTCACTCCCATGTTAGAGTCTTTGCATTCTCTTCCCCATGATTTCCCTTTGCCTGGAAATCTCTTCCCCATGACCTCTGCATGGTTCATTACCTTTTCATTCAAATCCCAACTATAAGAGAGGCCCCTCAGGACAGCCTTCGCTGCCGCCCAATAAGGAGGGGCCAGTTTGATATTCTCTCCTATCAGCTTCAACTTATTAGTATAACTATGAGCCATGATCAGTATCTGTTACTTGTCTTGTTTATATTGTGTTTGTTTTTTAATCTCTTTTCCCACTTTACCCCTCTAGAATGGAAGCTCTTTTAGAAGCAGAAACCTTACCTGTTTTTTCACTGATATAACCTCAGAGTCTCAAAGTAAACCAAAATAAATGTTCTTCAGATGGAGGGAGCATGGGAGAACATTGGAGAAATTGAAAGAAGGCTGGTGTTGCAAGGCAGCCAGGGGGGAGGGAGGTCAACCTGATTATAGATGGAAATTTGATTAGAGTAGGACAAGAATAGGCAGCATAACTCAATCAGAAGATATACAGTGATGAGAGATGGTGGTACAGGAATTAGTGGACTAGCAGTGAAGATCGGGAGATGTCGATAGATTGAAAAAATATGTAGGAAGTAAAACTGTGCTGGTGATGAATTGTATATGTTATTTCTACTGTGCAACTATTTAGATAGCAGTAACATTCACTAAGATAGAAAAACTGGTGAGGACTGAATTTGATGGAGCTATGACTTTGGTTTTAGATAAAATGAGTTTGTGGCAGAAGGATTTATGGGTCTAGGGTCGTGAAGAGAGTTATGGGATAGAACAATAAATAAAAAGTAATTTAAAAAGTAAAAATGTGTTGCAATCAACATGGTTCTGGACTCCACAGAGTCTAGGATAAAGATATAAATATAGAGGCCATTTCAGTATACATGGTAATGAAAGCCTTGGTCATTGATGAAGGAGGTTGTTTAGGGACAGAATATCATATGTAAAGAGAAGAGTGCCTAGGCTTGAAAAGGCTGCACTGAGGAAGAGGTGGTGGCAAAGCAGACTGAGAAGGAACAGCAAAAGCTGTAGAAACAAAAAGCAGAGAGCCTTCTAAGGAGCAGAGAGGATGGTTGAGAGTATGCTAAAGAAATGTCCCATTGATTCTAACATCATACCAGTTATGGTGACTTTAGCAAGAATTGGTCTATGGAGAAATGTATTTTACATAAATGCTACACAAGCACATGAAGCTACATGATGTTCCCTGAAATAGTGTTTTGACTAGCATAAATGAAAAACATATACCTGAAAACAATCTATAATAATAAAAGGCTAATATGCTAATTAGATTGGAAGTCCTTCTGGGCGTCATTCTGGATGTCCTTCCAGACGAAGCCGGGGCCGGAGCGAAGCAGCCCCAGTCCCAGGTGCCTGCAGGCAGCGGCCTGAGTGAAGCCTGAGTCCCGGGTGCCGGAGGGAAGCCGGTGCCGGCAGCCAGGGGAAGGAAGGCCTACTCTTGCACAAATTGTCATGCATCAGGCCTCTAGTCCTATATAATAAAGCGGTAATATGCAAATTGACCATCACTCCAACACACAAGATGGCCACCCCCATGTGGTCAAAGATGGCCACCCTTATGTGGACACAGATGGCCGCCACAAGATGGCCAGCAGGGGAAGGCAGTTGTGGGCGATCAGGCCAGCAGGGGAGGGCAGTTGGGGGTGATCAGGCCTGAAGGTGAGGGCAGTTAGGACTGACCAGGCCAGCAGAGGAGGGCAGTTGGGGGCAACTAGGCCTGCAGGAGAAGGCAGTTGGGAGGGACAAGGCCTGCAGGGGAGGGCAGTTGGGAGCGACCAGGCCTGCAGGGGATGGCAGTTGGGGGCGATCAGACCTGAAGGGGAGGGCAGTTGGGGGCAACCAGGCCTGCAGGGAAGGGCAGTTGGGGGGACCCAGGCCTGCAGGGGAAGGTAGTTAGGGGCAATCGGGCCAGCAGGGGAGCAGTTAGGTGTCGATCAGGCTGGCAGGGGAGTGGTTAGGGGGTGATCAGGCTGGCAGGCAGAAGCGGTTAGGGACAATCAGGCAGGCAGGGAGGCAAGCAGTTGGGAGCCAGCAGTCCTGGATTGTGAGAGAGATGTCCGACTACCCGTTTAGGCCCAATCCCACTGGCCTAAACGGGCAGTCAGACATCCCTCGAGGGGTTCCAGATTGGAGAGGGTGTAGGCTGGGCTGAGGGACACCCCCCCCCCTGCCCCGCACGAATTTCGTGCACCAGGTCTCTAGTTTAAATATAAATGCGGAATACCTACATAGATTATGATACAACCATACACTGGAATGCATGCAGTCATTGAAAGTGAGGAAATCTATGTACGATGATATGGAGAGAGGTTCAGATATACATATAAGGGGGGCGCATATTACAGATAAATATGGCTGGCCTGTTCCATTTTTTTAAGAATCTGTGAAGATTGATTGATACAGCTGTATAAAGGGGGAGAAATTAAAAAGAATTTGTAACACTAAATTATTAACAGTGGGCTCTTTTTGAATGTATAGCTAAATGGTGGGAGCAGGAAGATAGGGATGGGGTAAAATTTAAATGGTGAGATTATAGATATTTTAACTTTCTATGTATTTCAGATTTTTAAAAAGCTGGTTATGATGTCAAAAGATATTGTTTAAAATCCAAATCCAATATAAAAACTGAATCTATAAAATTACTACTTCCAAAAGTATGTTAGGCAAGTGGATAATGTCATAACAGGCCAAGAAAGTTCAATTGGCACATTCACTAAGTAGAACTTCTTTTGAAGTACAAAACAATTATTTTATGACTTTAAGTTAAAAGCTAGACATATCCAAATTGGTAGCCTTCCTTAATAAATACTTTTTATCTAATTTGAATTTCCAAGTTTTATACAGACTTATCAGAGATCTATGCTCAGCAAGAAGTTTCTTGGATGAAATAGTTTTATTTATTTTATTTTAAAAATTAATTAATAGATTCTATTTTAAGCAAGCAATGATGGAGACTTATTTAGTTATCATGGACTTATTAATTTTCCTTTTCTTTGGCATATGTCCAGTGTGTGTATATCTCTGTGAGGGGATGCATACTAGTACACATATAAATGTACACTATATACCTATTTACACTGTGTATATATAAAAATAATGTTTATTTTTCCCTATTGGGGACTGCATTATGCAAAACTCATATGCAAACCAAGAATTTCAAAAAATCTTTATATGTATATATCTACATAGTTGTATATGGCACTATAAATTGAATGGATTAATTTATTCTCAAACAAGAATTTCCAATATTTATTTACGCATATAAAAATGGAATCACTTCATCCTTTAAAATTTTTTTCTTTTCACCTCATCCATTTTAATATTTTTAATCACTAAAATCATGTCATTTTCCAAATATGTTATCAAATATAACTACAAAATAAATAGATATGATATTTTATAAAAAAATTTACTAAATGTCTTTTAACGTTTAAGCACCTTAAGTTTAATAAAAAGGAATGTCACTCTTTATTAAATAAGCACATTGTTATTTACTATTTTAATTCATATAACTCAGAAATCATGATGAATCTCATAAATGGTTCAAATTTATAAAATGTGTAAAAAGCCTTGATCGGATTCTACTGAATTTGCATACTCTGTAATTTACGAGTAACTTATTAACCAGAGTCCCCCTCCATAGTTTAATTAGAGCATCTACAGTCGGAAGCAAGAAGCAAGGAAGGACTTCAAGGTCAAAGAAATTTCAAAATACTTTTTCTCATTTTTGTATAATTCACTAAGATTTCATTGTTCTTTATTATATGACGTTTATCCTTTGGATATCAATATAATTTATAATCATAGTGTATGAAGCACCATGGAAGCACACATGAAGAGTAACTGGGTTTTTAAAAATACACAAAAGCAAATATTGATGTCTGATACTACATACCTCAGGATCACCTTAAATAGGAATATTATCATTTTGCCAGGTGTCCTTACACTGTAGCTCTTGCGAGCCAAACTACTATTTCAAGCACAAAACTCCTGTACGATTAGGAAATTCTGAAATGTTTAGGAATCCTATCCTAAAGCTTTTTTTTTTAAAGGCATTTTATATGTCTTTGAGTTGCTGAGCTGAAATACCAAAAACGTTTTTGGTCCATCGTCCTGCCTTTAGACAGTCTAATCATCCCAAAGGACTTAGATGCTATTTTCTTTTTAAATATCTCAGTTATGATGATTTCTCAACCGCCCTTCTAATCCATTCCAGTATTAAAAATTTCTTTTTCTCAGGAATTCCTTTTCTAGGGTAAACTAGAAGGAAACAGCAAAAGAGGACTGAGATGACTTTAAAATATTCATTCTTCTTAAAAAAAAAAAAGCACAAACAAAAAACAAAATGGATATTCTCTTAGGGAATTTTACGTCCTGAGTTAATTAAGAAAGTCTGCTTGAGCAGGAAGATCAAGCATTCTTATAGGGCTGCACTTCAAGGAGGCCTTTCCTCCGTGAATGCAAACTTGGGCTCACAGTTGCTGGCGAGCCAGGCAGTCACCCTGAAAGAGTTCTACTGAACATAATCCCAGGGGACGGTGGCTCCAAGTTTGCAGATCAGGCATCTGCCCTTTTAGAGATCTCCCCCTCTTCACTATGAACCCCAGGATCTCATAGGAAACAAGCAAGGGAAAGCACCCTGCAAGTGTAAAACAGTCTAGAATTTTAGTGTCTGTCTTGTTTATTACCATCCCCAGGTTTGCCCTGGACCTTTCATCTTTCCTCTCTGAGCACTTCCTTCCACCCCCCCCCCCCCCCACGCACACCCACTTGTACATTTACAGAGGGCCCCGTTTCTGTACCCATCAGATAAAACAAACCCTGGGGAAAACCCAATTACCCTTTATTATCATATTAATATATCCCCCCCCTCTTTTACATTTGCTTTTAAAAGGACTTTTCTTCGAATAAATCTTATCATAAAAACACCTTGCTGAGCAGGGGGGCAGGGGAAAAGGTATTTTTGTGTTCCAAAAGGAGGGTCCCTTTAATATAATTCTCTTTGGGATTGTAAAAGGAAGGGGGGAAAA
>NW_005871137.1:4285368-4387863 GCF_000147115.1 Myotis lucifugus
AAAATGCCAGATTGATTTTTCTGGATGGGCATTCTCTCACAGTTTTCTATATAATAAAAGCCTAAGCGACCGTTATGGTGGAACAACCAGAATGACTGGTTGCTATGATGTGCACTGACCATCAGGGGGCAGACGCTCAGGAGCTGCCCCCTAGTGGTCAGTGCACTCCCACAGGGAGAGGGCTGCTCAGCCAGAAGCCGGGCTCACAGCTGGCCAGCGCAGCCGCAATGGTGGAAGCACTAAGGTGCAGTGAGCCAAGCAGTAAGGAGCAGTGAGCAGGCGGGCAGTAAGGAGTGAGGAGTCCTGGACTGTGAGAGGGCGCAGGCCGGGCTGAGGGACCTCCCCGCACCCCCCATCCCACACCCCCCTACCCGCACCGATTTTGTGCACCGGGCCTCTAGTGTTTATTATACAGTGGGGCCTTGACTTACGAGTGTCCCGACTAACGAGTTTTTCTAGATACGAGGTGTCTCTCAGCCGATTTTTTGCTTTGAGTTGCAAGCTAAAATTCGGGTTACGAGCCAGCTTCAGATACCCCACCGCTAGTTGGCACAGCGAATGTCACAGTGAACACCACAACATCAGCCCAGCATCACGTGTCTCACTCATTCACTTTAAGATTTGACATACGAGTAATTTGAGTTACGAGCTCCATCACGGAACAAATTAAACTCTTAAGTCAAGGCCCCACTGTAATTCAGAAGAGTCAGATGACAAATTCCTGAGCTACAGAGCAGTAGAATATCGGAGTTCTAGCCCTAGATTTACCATTAAAAACCCCAAAGCAAACCACTTGATTTCTCTTAATGAAGGTCCTAATTCAGTAGCTTTAATGTGGGGCCCATGATTCTGTGTTTCTAACACAGGTCTTTGATGAAGGTGATGCTGATTCTCAGGCCACAGAGCAGTAAGATCCAAGATACTTAACTCATATGTAAGTAACAGCAGTTGTACTTGTTACACAGTGCAACTGGGTAACATTGCTGAGAAAATGTTTTGAAATTAAAGACCCGTGTAAATGGGAAGTTTTATTATTTAAGATATTTTAGCACCTTGCTTTTGAAATACACCCAATGTGAAAATCTACCTTTGCAAAATAGATCAATAATTAAGAAAGAATTTACTTTTTTTTTTTTTTTGCTACGAGAGATGTCTGAGATTTTGCTGCCTGTGGTTTCTTCTAGAATTTTTATGATTTTATGACTTACATTTAAGTATTTTATCCAGTTTTAGTTTATTCTTGTGGATGGTGTAAGTTGATGGTCTAGTTTCATTTTTTTTTTGCATGTACCTGTCCAATTTTCCCAACACTATTTATTGAAGAGACTGTCTTGACTCCATTGTATGCTCTTGCCTCCTTTGTCAAATATTAATTGAGTGTAATGGCTTGGGTTGATTTCTGGGTTCTCTGTTCTGTTCCATTGATCTAAATGCATGTTCTTGTGTCAGTGCCAGGCTGTTTTGATTACAGTGGCTTTGTAATATAACTTAATATCTGGTATTGTGATCCCTCCAACCTTGTTCTTTTTCTCAAGATTGCTGCAGCTATTTGGAGTCTTTTTGAGGTCTATGTAAATTTTTGGAGTATTTTTTCTAAATCTGTGAAAAAATGCCGTTGGTATTTTGGTAGGGATTGTATTAAATCTATAGATTGCTTTGGGTAGTATGGCCATTTTAATGTTGATTCTGCCAATCCATGAACACGGTATATTCTTCCACTTGTTTATATCTTCCTCTACTTCTTTTTTCAATGTCCCATAGTTTTCTGAGTGTAGATCTTTTACCTCCTTGGCTAAGTTTATTCCTAAGTACCTTATTTTGTTGTTGTTGTTGCAATGGTAAATAGGATTGTTTTGACAATTATCTGCTTTATAAGTGATGCCACAGTGATTTTAAAAAATGTTCATTGATTTTAGAGAGAGGGGGGAGAGATAGAAACATCGATAAGAGAGAAACATCAACATTCATTGGCTGCCTCCTGCACACTTCCTGCTGGTGATCGAGCCCACAGCCTGACATGTGCCCTGACCGGGAATCGAACCAGTGACCTGGTGCATGGGTCGATGCTCAACCACTGAGCCATACCGGCCTGGCGCCACAGTGATTTTTTTAAGTTATTGACATCCCTTAATGTATTTAAGGTGATTTTTAAGTTATTGACATCCCTTAATGTATTTAAGGTGATTTTAAATTACATTTAATGCATGGCTTCTCATGAGTACAACCATTTCATAAACCTGTATGCCAATAATTTATCATAAACTAAAGTGACACCTATAGTCAGAGTCTATTTAATGCCTAGATGATCATTCCATTTCTGTCTATCTGACCTAAAGTCGTAACTGAACTCAACTTAAAGAACTAATTTGGTTGTTTTTCCCCACGGAGTGAATGAATAGCAGCTGCAGCACTTTGTGTATGTGAAGAGAGCATGAACTTGTTATTAGACTGAAAAAATTAATCAACCACCCTAGAAATAATGAAGTCTATTATTTTAGAAAAATAGAAAGATTTTGCAAAATTTCTTTATATCATTTCTAAGCCTATACCTAGTTCAAGTCAGAACTTATGGTAAGATATTAAAAATAAATAGTTCTAAAGTGGTAAACCATACGAAAACAAAATCTTTCCTTTGATGAAGGGACTAAGAAAGGAGCATTGAATGTATATGTGTGTAAATGTGAGGATTGGTTTTTGCCTGCCACTCTAGTTCTTACAAATTTACGTTGAGCCAATGGGTCCAAGAATTAAAACAGTGCACGGATAATTAAGGACTGCTTAAGCAAAGAAACTGGAATAAAACCATAGATGCCTTGAATATGTGGACCAGGAGTTGCCATGAGGTATTTATTAAGCTGTATCTAAAAATTATAGCATTAGTTCAAGTGATTTTGCAATGTGGCCTCTGAACAGAAAAACAAAGTAAAAAACCTAGTTTGTATTAAATTGTTATATAATTAAGAAAAGAAATGGTTACCATAAGTTATGATTTAAAGAAGAAAAATACTTCCTTGCTGACCTAATTGATCTGATTAGCAGTAGCTGGCATTTCCATCTTATTCCCCTTTCCAGTAGGTAATTGATCCATTGGAAACATTTTATAAAACACAGTCTTTTCTTCTCCTGACGTTAATAGCTCCTTGTTTATATGACTGTATGTGGCATTGATTACAAAGACATTTGTTGGATTCTAGTTTTATATTTGTGCATTTATAGGAACACAGCAAGGATTAGGAGAGACTGCATATATTGTCTCCATTTATTGAGTAGTAAAGCCAGGAACAAAGAAATGAGAGATGTTAGAGATTAGATGACAATGTACTGACTTTGATTGAATCCAGTTCAAGAAGACGGGTAACTGCTTCCAAAAGTATTTATAAAAGTCCTGGCCATAAACTGTATATTTGAGGCATATTTGACTAGATATTAAAAGCTGTTTGGTGCACGCACATGTTCTTAACAGCATTATTTACAATAGCAAAAGATGGAAACCGCCCAAATGCCCATCAATAGAATATTATTCAACCAGAAAAAGGAATGAAATACCGATACCTGCTGCAACATATGCAAACCTCAAAAGCATTATGCTAAGATAAAGAAGCCAGATAAAAAAAGGTCACGTACTGTATGATCCCGTTTACATTAAATATCCAGAATAGGTAAATCCATAGACACAGAAAGCAAATTGGTGATTAATAAGGGTTGAGAGAGGGGACAATAGGGACTGATGCTTTAACAGGTATTGGATTTCCTTCTGGGGTGGTGAAGATGTTTCCCAAGACGTAGTGGTTGTACAACACTGTGGCTACATGTACTAAAGGCACTAAATTGTTCACTTTAAAATGGTTAATTTTGTTATGTGAATTTCTTTTAAAAGTATATATTTTTTTATTGATTTCAGAGAGGAAGGGAAAGGGAGAGAGAGATAGAAACATCAATGATGAAAAATAATCATTAATCAGCTGCCTCCTGCACACCCCACACTGGGGATCCAGCTGGCAGCCCAGGCATGTGCCCTGACCGGGAATCAAACCCTTACCTCCTGGTTCATAGGTCGACGCTCAACCACTGAGCCATGCCGGCCAGGCTTGTTATGTGAATTTCACCTCGATAAACACAGTTTGAGAATGAACAAATATAAGTGCAATTAATCAACATTATAGCCTAGTCAGCATAGTGCCTGGACAATAGTAGTTCAATAAACATTCATTGAGTGAGGAGTGAGTAATAGGATTAGAGTTCTCTTGCTACATGGTCTCTTTTCAGAAAGACAACTTTCAGATTTTTGAATTATCGGCCCCTTCTGAAACAGTGGAACTGGAAAGCATTATTAAAATCACAGAATTTAGAAGGGGAAGAAATGTTAGATGACAGAGTCTAACCTCGTTATTTTACAAAGCCCACAGATGTGACTGGCCTTAATTAATTAACAGCCAGTTCGTTTCATTGGTACTAGAAATATGAGATTCCAGATTTCCAGCTCTCTTTGCTACTCCCCCCTCTTCGGCCAAGACCCAAGATCCCTGAGAAGGGTGGAGTATGGTGGAGGAGGAAAGAGTTGGCCAGACAATGGCTGTAATAAAGTTAGTTTACTCTTGTGGATCAGGACTCAGGCCATATTTGGGTGTGGAGGGAACACAGCTGTACTAAGAAGAGGAAAAACAAAGTGGGTGGTAAATAACTTATCAAAAGTATAAAATGCAAATCTCCCAATGGTGGATGCAATTCTATTCCCAGGGGGCAGATATCTAGAATTGTTAACTCTTTTTCTTAAGAGAGGTTCATTTTGCTTGAAAGGAGAAAGATGGAGGTGGGTCCCACTTAAAGCCAAGGTCCCACTTAAAAGCATTACACCTCATACAAATTTATTAAAATTATTTAAAATCTGATAGAATCTTACAATGAAGATCTAGTTCAGAGGAAATATGACTAATAGTAGGGCTTATACTCCTGTATTTTGTAATAATACAATTTGCTTGAAGATGAGTTCATTTTTGATTCCTTATCCTTAAAGATAATACTTTAGAATCTCCATTTTTTAAAATCCATCATAAGGAGGCTTTTTCAGTGGCCAGAGACTGAAGTTAACATTAAAAGGAATACTAGAACATTTCTCCTTTTCAGTATTGCTAAAAACAAACGTTAACCACGCTTTTAAAGTGTGTGTGTGTGTGTGTGTGTGTGTGTGTGTGTGTGTGTGTGTGTAAGTTCAGAGCTGATGGAAATGTTCCAAGGACTGTAATACTAAGAACGGGCTCTCAGCCAAGGGCCTTTGGTTTTAGAGAAGGCGAGCACGAGCCAGCAGAGAATGCTCTCAGCACTGGTGGGAGGTTGTTTGAAGTTGAAGGGGTCAGACTATTTGATGCTCAGGAGCGGAAAGAAACAATGGTTCTCTGATAATTAGGATAGTCATCCCAGCAGGGGAGCCCATGGGCTTTGTTTTCTCTGAGACAGAAGTGTCTCCTGGCTATGGCTTAATCTTGCAACTTTGAGGAATCATGATATCTTTGTGTGCTTCAAACTGATCCTGCGTGCTTACTTAGCAAACTCCTTCTTCCATAAACAGACATTATAGAAGATGAAATTCTAGGACTTGATCCTTGTTCAAAGCATTTTGTATGTAGACTATAGCAGTAATAACATTGCAAAATCACTAAGATGAAAGCACATTTTTCATCAGCATACTCTTTTCTGTCCTTCATTCTTTTCTCTTTTGATATCTTTATCTTTTTATATAATGCCAATTGATTCTGTTTTATATTTCCCCAAACCCTTCATCCCTCTATATTGTCATTTTTAAAATACTAGAGGCCCGATGCATGAAGATTCGTGCAAGAATGGGCCTTCCTTACCCTGGCTGCCAGCACCGCCTTCACTCTGTCCACAGCCTCCTTTCTGCCTTTGCTCCTGCCCGGAGCCGCCTTTCTATGCTGCCCAGAGACCCGGAGTGGCTGGGGCCGTGTGGAACACCTGCATCGTCGCCATGGCAATGACGCAAGGTCCCGCCCCACCCCACCCACTCGGCACCTGTGTATGCAAATTAACCTGCCATCTTTGTTGGGTTAATTTGCATACTCACTCCTGATTGGCTGGTGGGCATCACGAAGATATGGTCAATTTGCATCTTTCTCTTTTATTAGTGTAGACGAGGGGCCCGGTGCATGAATTTGTGCACGGGTAGGGTCCCTAGGCCTAGCCGGCAATCAGGGCCAATCAGGTTCCCCCAGCTCCCCACTTCCTCCTTCCCTCACTCCGTCAGCATCCTGCCGCCGCTGCCGCTGGTTGCCCACCATGTTCTGCGCCACCCCCTGATGGTCAGCGCACATCATAGCAAGCGATCAAACTCCCGTTCTCCGGGTCAAACTCCCAAGGGGATATTTTGCATATTAGCCTTTTATATATATAGATTTTTCCAGGCTTGATCCTTTAATAATTCTTATCCTGGAACTTTCTAAGCTTAAATATCAAAATCAAAGAAAAGTCCCACTTTTGGGACTTTTTTCATGCCATATACACTCATAAGGCACAAATCTGACCTTTTCCTAGGCCTGATACCTATGCTGCTTTTTTCTTTATTTGTATAATTTATAGTTCTGTTTCTGTGACTTTATTTATTTATCTATTTATTTATTTTTGTGGCTTTATTTATTTATTTTAGAAAGATATTTTTTGTTTTTATTGATTTCAATGAGCAAAGGAGAGCGAGAAAGTGATAGAAACATCAATGATGAGAGAGAATCATTGATTGGTTGCCTCCTGTACCCACCCTACTGAGGATCAAGCTTGCAACCTGGACATGTGCCCTGACTGGAATTGAACCGTGACCTCCTGGTTCATAGGTTGACACTCAACCACTGAGCCACACTGACCGGGTGGTGACTTTATTTATTGATCTGACCCTTCAACATCCTCTTTTTAATTGAGAAAAGTTCAGTTTTTACTTTCAATATTCTTTTGACAGTGATTGTAAAGTTCAAATTTTTAGTGGTTTACATATACTCCAATTTAGTGGTATTATTTGAACTGATCTATTTTTAACATTTAGTTTATCTCCTATTTTGTTAAGTTCAACTCTTATACAGAGCTAGACCCCTTCATTGCGGAGGTAGCAGTTCCTTAAGTCTTTGGGCAAAACAGAACTAACACTTTGAAGTCTGTTAGCAACTACTCAGTCTAGACTTTGCATCTTCCAGAATTTCCTTGGTACTTCAGCTGAGCCTGAAGTCAGCCCCAAGTGCGATAAGCTAAGTTCTCCATTGCAGATGCTTTTCTGACTCACAGTAGACAACAAAATGTTGGGTGGAAAGGTGCCATGACAGCAGAAACAAATGGTAATGGGGAATCCTGGAAAGCAGCCTCTTATATGCAACAAGTTCAGGAAACAATGAACAAGAAGAAGGCAAGCACCACATACTCACTGTACTTAGAGAGGTTGGTGGGTTCTGCACATGCTTCACATATAGCCTAGATTTGTGGTGAGGCGCTCAATATGCGCAGGGAAACACTTGGAGTATTTTTCAGCCAAAAACTTTAGATATGAGTAATCCATGAAGGATAATAAAAATACTTTGAATTCCTTTTCTCCTAAGAGATCAAATTACTCTAATATACCTTAAAGTAAAGGACAGGTTACTAAGAGGAAAACTGAAAAGCTTAGAGAAGTTGGTTGACAAAGCAAGTCAGTGGCCAAGTTGGAACTGAAATTGGGTCTTTACTTATTTTAGAGAGTTGACAATTACTTGGTGAATGTAGGAAATGTAGACAAGCAAAAAAATGTCCCTTTTATCCCAGATCATTCTGACCCATGATTGAGGGCTTAAACTATGCACATAAAATTAATTGACTAGTCAGAGACTCAGAATAAATGCACACATCATGCCACTAGTTAATCTTTATAATATGGGGGAAAATATGACATGTTTCATAAATATTTGTTATTAAGATTTTTGTTTAAAAGATTTTATTAAACGATAATTGCATTTAAAAAGATATAGAAGTTTATAAAGCATAATAGCCAATTTATGTTTAAGAAAGAAATGTGCCATAGTGGTTGTCATATCATTTTATGCAGAGTATTATACAGCTCGTTGAAGCCAAGAGAATCCTATGTGTTTTTAATATCACTTAATTTTAAGTTGAAGATTCTGCCAATTACAGTACAATAAAAGTAAAATGAAAATGACAACCTTATATGGAATTACTCTAAGAGGCTAATAGTGGAAAAGAATTTAAACTTAGATAATAATAATAACACATTTTTAGAGAAGCAAATGAGAGATTTATGACATTCTGTAAATGTATAACAAGATAATCATTCCTTAATTAACATAAATTGCAGACTGTTTGAGGAAATTACTAATTCAGTGTAAATGAGCTGGCTATATAACTGGTTACTTGACATTCAGTTAGCTTGCATGTTTAATTCCATTTTATTTGGAGTTAAGAATAAAGTGAATAAAAGTTAACATGTTAAAACAAATCCTCTGGGAAACAATTGGCTTCTTAAAAAAATTATGACAAAAAGGCAAAATAGCTATAAATGAAAGATAGAACCTTAAATAAGTGCCAGTTACTCAAATTTTGATTACCCAAAAGGAGGCTGTGTCTTCTGAAATATATATTTCATTAAAATTTCTCTTGCTCAGTAAAATTTTCAATTATTAGATGAACTCAATCTCCTTATCCTTGACCTAGGATTATCTGGGAAATTATTTACTTTTTTATTAGACTTTTAGTGGTTACCATAATTATTATGACACTAGAGGCCCGGTGCACGAAATTCATGCACGGAGGTGTGGGGGTCTCTCAGCCCGGCATGTGTCCTCTCGCAATCCAGGACCCCTCGGGGGATGTCAGGCCTAAACTGGCAGTTGGACATCCCTCCCGCAATCTGGGATGCTGCATACACCAGTGACCATACTTTTCATACAGGTGAAAGGCATCATGCTGTTGTATGTGCAGCTACATTTTTTTGCCCTGATTATAAAAAGTAGTACATAACATAATCCTTCTGAGGAGTAGTACCATTTTTCCCATCTTATGGATGGAAAAACTGAAGTTAAGTAATTGGCTTTATCACACAGTTATAAGTGTCAGAATCAGGGCTGACCACAAAATGTGCAAGCCAGAGTCCATGCATGTCATCCTGTTTTTTCAGTGTTAGAGAGGCCTTGCCAGGTTTTAATTTTTAAATCTAAGAGACTGTTCCCAATATATAGGGTAGGGTCCCTAGGCCTGGCCAGCGATCAGGGCCATCTGTGGGACAACCAGCGGGTGGGGCGATTGGGGGCCCCCCCCCACTGGCACCCGCCTTGGCTGGCGTCCTGGTGCTACCCGCTGGCTGGCCCTGCTCCCCGCCACCGCCATTGCTGGTCACCTCCCTCTGCAGGGTGACTGGTGGGTGGGTCAATCGGGGGGCCCCCACTGGCACCCGCCTTGGCTGGCGACCTGGCACTTCCCACTGGTCGGCCCCACCCCTCAATCGCTGCCACCAGTAGTTGCCTCCCTCTCAGTCTGGGGCAGCTCCTGTGTTGAGCGTCTGCCCCCTGGTGGTCAGTGTGCATCATAGCGACCAGTCGTTCTGCTGTTCGATCGATTTGCATATTAGGGTTTTATTATATAGGATTTGTGATTTATCAAAATCTGATATTTATTTGTACTTGCACCATCTTTCCAGAAAACACTAGAATCTTAGAACACTTTAACAATATTTTATTCCCCCTAAAATACTATCGTCCTTTATTTTTCTCTATGTTTTAAAGACCAAAAGTCATTATTACTGTTTATGCAGTATATACTCATTTAGATTTACCCAAATGTTTAAATCTCACAGCTATCTACATCCCCAATTGGGATCATTTTTTTTTCTACCTAAAGAATACACTATAGTATCCCCTTTAATGTAGATATGCATGTGACTAATTCTCTCAGTTTTTGCTTGTATGAAAATGTCTTTATATCCTACCAGAAGTCAATTCTAGCATGTCATAATTGCAAGAGTTTCATCAAAAGGTTGATGGAACTTGGGGACTCAACAGGGTTGAGTCACACATGTAGTCACCTGTTGGGAATGGCTGAGGGCATTTCCCCAAATCTGAGAAGGGATGATTGTTGGCTGCCAGAAAGCTCAGGGCATCTTAATCTACGTTATTGCCTCTTACTGGCCAAACACCTGAACAGCCGTAAGCTAATCCCCCCATTCTGACAATGCTTGTGTATACCCTTTGAAGTGTATATCTCTGCCTCGCCTCAGAACAAGTTGTGTGAATAAAAAGCATGGGGTCCTGAGACAAGGAGAACTGAGAACTTAGATCTTAGTTTCCTTTAAACCAAGCTCCTCTGATCCCCACATGCCTTTCAAAATTATGCTTTGTCTCTGGACTCCTATTTAATCTACGCACAGCCTTCTCCAGATTTCCTGAACCCTTCTTGATGCTGGAACAAGAGCACCAATAATATCCCTTCAATATTTTTTCAAATATATTTTTATTGATTTCAGAGAGGAAGAGAGAGGGAGAGAAAGAAAAGTCGATGAGAGAGACACATCAATTGGCTGCCTCCTGCACGCCCCTACTGGGAATCAAGCTTGCAATCCAGGCATGTGCCCTGACTGGGAATCAAACCCGAGACCTCTTGGTCCATGGGATGACGTTCAATTCACTGAGCCACTCCAACTGAGCTCCCCTTCATTACTGAAGAATATTTTCACTGTGCATGAATTTCTGGTTTGGTTGTTATTTTCTTTCAGTGCCTTGAAGTTATCCTACCATTGTCTTCTCGCTTCCATTGTTTCTGTTGAGAAGTTAGTTGTTGGCTCTTACTGCTCCTTTGACAGTAATCTGTCTGCTTCCTCTATCTTCGTGGTGGATTTTTTATTTATTTTTCTTTATCTTTCCTTTTCACAAATTTTTCTGTGATGAACCTAGGTGTGGATTTCTTATGATTTATCCTGTTTAGAGTTTATAGAAATTCTTAAATTTTAAACTTAATCCTTCATAAACTTTAGGACAATTATTAGTTATTATCGCTTTAGATATATCTCTTCTTAGTCTCTCTCTTCTTCTTGGATCCAGTTATATCTATGTTTCTTTTCACACTTTATCCTCTATGACTCTTACACTTTCACCTATAACTTCTATCCTTTTGACTCTTTGTGCTTCATTCTCAATATAGCTTTTGTTTTAATGTGTCTAATCTGAGTTTTAATTCCAGCTATTAATT
Organism: Myotis lucifugus; assembly: GCF_000147115.1. NCBI lineage: Eukaryota > Metazoa > Chordata > Mammalia > Chiroptera > Vespertilionidae > Myotis > Myotis lucifugus. Next base: position 4,296,589 of record NW_005871137.1, read on the forward strand.
TTTCATTTCTTGGATTCTATTTTATAACATTTTCAAGTTTCAAGTATTTTATTTTCTCTAGCTCCCAAAAGTTTCAATTTTATCTTTTATCTTCTTGAGCATGGTATGCATATTTATTTTAAAGTTTGTTTCTGATAACTATAATGGACTCTGAGGACCTATTTCTGCTATTATTTCTGTTAAATAATTATTTCTATTAAATATATTATGTTATCATATATTTTGGGGTACTGAGTTATTTTTTATTATGTGCTAGACATTGTATTTGAAAATGCTTATAAAATAATTTGATGACTACAATAATATTACACTGCATAATAAGTTTATTTGTCTTCTGTCAAACCCTGGGATAATAGCAATCCTGAATAACCCTTACCAAATTCTAGGAATTAAGATAATATGAAACCTAGTTCCTGTGAGGACTGATCTATATACTGTTCACCAGTTTTCCCAGGATTCAGTTCTTTGAGATTCCAACCCAAACTTGAGGAGTGGTTTACCATGGCTACTCCTCTGTTGCAGATCCTTGTAGATCTTGGACTCCTACTTTTATCATCCTACCTCCAAGAGATTATTAAAAATATTGATCAGACTATTGGTTTTTCTTCTTTAAATGGCAAGTGTTTCCAGGGAGAAGTAACTATAAATAACAAGCTTACCTTTTTGGAATTTCAGCTTTTCTTAGATGTTGTCCTAAAAGTCTTTATTTGATCTTTGATGTTTTCTTTAATTTAGCTTCTAATTACTATACGTAGAAGTTAATCTGGTAGTTAGGCATTTTAGACACAATCATCTAAAGATAAATATATAAATTTGAAGACTGCTAACCATCACCTCATTCTCATCCTAACACATTTTCTTAGAGACTCGCAGTTACTTAGGAATGCAAGTTGATTTAGGACCAATCAAGAACTTTGGTTTTGCTCTAGAATGGACACATTGGAAGTAGAATGTCAGTTCTAACAATCACTGTGGTACTGGGTATTTTGTATTGTCTATCTATATGTTTGGTGTCCTCTATGTTAAAATTATCTGCTAGAGATGGATAAACTTTGCCCCAGGTGTTTGCCTCATAAAATTAAAGCCTAAGTTGATTATAAATTGACACAGGGATTTCTCTGACAAAGAAATAAACTTAAAATAGATCAAAGACATAAATGTAATAGCTAAAATAATAAAAACTTAGAAAAAAGGTAAGAGTTAATCTTCATGACCTTTGATTTAGCAGTGTTGTCTTAGATATAACACCAAAAGCATGAGCAGCAACCATAACAAAATAGATAAATATAACTTCATCAAAATTAAGAGCATTTGTGTGTCAAACCACATTATTAAGAAAGTGACAAAACAACTCATAGAATGGGAGAAATTACTAGCAGTTCATATATTGGACAAGGACTTTTATCTAGACTATATAAAATAATCCTACCACTTAATAATAAAAAGCCAAATAACCCAATTTTTTTAAATGGTCAAAGAATCTCAATAAATATGTCTCTAAAGAAGATAAATAGCCAATAAACACATAAAAAGATGCTCAACATCATTAATCATCAGAGAAATGCAAATCAAAACCACAAAGAGATACCACTTCACACCCACTAGAATGGCCATAATAAAAAAGACTAATAATGAAAAGTGTTGGTAAAGATATGAAGAAATCAGAATCCTCATATGCTACTGATAACAATGTATAATGGTACAGTGACTTTGGAAAACAGTCTGATAATTTCTCAAAAATTAAACATGGAGCACCCTGGCCAGTGTGGCTCAGTCGGTTGAGTGTCAGCCTGTACTCCAAGAGGTCACCTGTTTCATTCCCAGTCAGGCACATGCCCAGGTTATGGGTTCAATCCCCGGTCAGGGTGCATAGGTGAGGCAACCGGTAGATGTTTCTCTCTTACATTGATGTTTCTTTCTCTCTCTCTCTCTCTCTCTCTCTCTCTCTCTCTCTCTCTCTCCTTTCCTCTCTCTTATAATCAATAAAAACATTTTTTAAAAAGTTCAACATGGAACAATCTCCTTCTAGGTATATACCCAACAAAAATGAAAACATATGCCCACACAAAAACTTGTATATAACTATTTATAGCAGCATTAATCATAATAGCCAAAAGGTAAAAACAGCCTAAATGCTCATCAAATGATAATTAGATAAACAGAATGTGATATATTCACACAACAAAACATTCTTTGGCCATAAAAATAAGTACTAATACATGTTACAACATAGATAAACCTTGATAACATTATGCTAAGTGAAAGAAGGAAGTCACATATAATTTCATTTCAGAATAATCAAATATATAGAAACAGAAAGTAGATTAGTGGTTGGCTGGCATTGGTGTAGGGGGTGGGAAGATTGAGGGGTAATAGCTAATAGGGACAAGATTTCTTTATAGGATGATGAAAATGTTCTAAAATTATAGTGATGGTTTAATATATCTGTGATATACTAAAAACCATTGACCTGTACACTTTAAATAGCTAATTTTATGAGAGTATCTATATATATAAAAGCCTAAGCAACCGGCCGACTGGCCAACCAGTAGCTATGATGCGCACTGACCACCAGGGGGCAAATGCTCAACATAGGAGCGGAAACCACAGGCATCGAAACATGGGACAGACTGATGAATCTCAGAGGGAAAGTGGGAGAGGAGAGGGTGGGAAGAGATTAACCAAAGATCTTATATGCATACTAAAGGCCCAGTGCATGGATTCATGCAGTGGTGGGGTCCCTCAGTCTGACCTGTGGGGATCGGGCTGAAACTGGCTCTCCAACATCCCCTGAGTCAGTGGTTCTCAACCTTCTGGCCCTTTAAATACAGTTCCTCATGTTGTGATCCAAACATAAAGTTATTTTATTTTCGTTGCTACTTCATAACTGTAATGTTGCTACTGTTATGAATCGTAATGTAAATATCTGATATGCAGGATGGTCTTAGGCAACCCCTGTGAAAGGGTCATTCAACCACCAAAGGGGTCGCGACCCACAGGTTGAGAACTGCTGCCCTGAGTGGTCCCGGAATTGTGAGAGGGCGCAAGCCAGGCCGAGGGATCCCACTGGTGCGTGATTCCATGCACTGGGCCTCTAGTATCTTAATAAAGCTGTTATAAAAAAAATTTAGATGATAAAAGGAGGCCCTTTTTCTTTTTCTTTTCTTTTTTTTTTTAAATATATTTTATTGATTTTTTACAGAGAGGAAGGGAGAGAGCGATAGAGAGTTAGAAACATCGATGAGAGAGAAACATCGACCAGCTGCCTCCTGCACATGCCCCACTGGGGATGTGCCCGCAACCCAGGTACATGCCCTTGACCGGAATCGAACCTGGGACCTTTCAGTCCGCAGGCTGACGCTCTATCCACTGAGCCAAACCAGTTTCGGCAAGGAGGCCCTTTTTCATATTGACATACCACAGATCAATAACTTTTGTGCAGAAAGTGATAACGGTAAATGTAATATGTCTTGAAAGTTAGTCTAAATAATGCAAAATCTGGAAAAATAAGGTGAGAGAAACTGTACTTACTTGAGATTACATTTAAGGAAAGAGAACACATTAAGTCCTTACTTATGTCATTGGTTCATTGGTATGATCTAACACTTTAAGTGAAACACAAAACAAAACTAATTTTGCCATAGGCTAATTAATCTAAACAAGAGTTAAGTTCTTACTGCATCTCACCAATGGTATAATGAAACAATACCGAATAAAACGATGTTATTTGAGGATGTGCTGTAAATGTAATTTCTGTAAAAAAAAAAAAAAGGAGCCTTAATTTACTTTATTGACTACATACTTTAGTGATAGGAAGTATTTTAGTTTGCTGCTTATCTATAGTTAGTCTAGCTGAATATATCATGCAAATCTAATCCAGAAAATAAGATATTCCCAGGAAAAAATATGGCTTTAGATTTATGTGGGGAGCATAGTTCAGGCGAAATCTTGGCATGTAAATTTCTGCTTAAGAAGTCATTAGTTTGTTGCCCAGCATAATAAAAGAATCACAATTAAGCAATAAACCTAATTTTATGAAATGTTTATTTTGATATTTAAGCTGTTAAGTGCTTAAATAAGAAAATACCAGCAAAGGGGCCAGAGGGGGATGGGGGACATCTGTAATACTGTCAACAATAAAAAGAAAAAGAAAAAAGAAAATACCATCAGCCTAGAAATTAATATATCACAGAGACAGGTTAAAAGTAAAAAGAAAAAAAGTCACCATGGTGCATGTCAACGTTTTTCTTCCATGAAGCAATTAAGAGCAGGGTAAAGACTGGGAAAGTAGCTTGTTGTGAAGTGAGTTTCTTCCTACTTATTTATGAGGAAGGGAATTGAAGACAATGTTGAATTTCTAATGAAAATCAAAGTGGTAGAATCACAAGCAGTGGATCTGGGAAGGAAATAAATTAGGTTAGTGATCTGCATTTTGCAACCCATCATGTGGTTTCATGCTCTGATTTCATTTTGAATGTCCGCAATTACCAAAGAAGTTTGAACTTTTCTTCATATATTTGTGAGCCGTTTCTGCTTCGTCTTAGCAAAATTTCTGGTTATTTCTGTTAACCGTCTCTTTATTGTATTTTTCTTACTGAGCTACAGAAATCCTTTGTACATTTGGGACAAAATCTTTGTTGGTAATATGTGTTGCAATTATCTTCTCCCAGTTTATGGGTTTTCTTTTTACTCTCTTAATGGCGTCTTTTGATGAACAAAAGTTCTGAACTTGAATGTAGTTGGTTCATTATTTTTTATAATTCTCTGTTTTAAGAAATCTTTCCCCATCATAAGCTATAAAGATATTATCCAGTATTATCTTCTAAGAGTCTGATTGTACTGTTTTCCTATTAGGTCTGTAATCTACTGTTTTTGCATGTATCGTGTGAAGTAGGGGTGCTATTCCTCACCCCATTCCCCATGGTTACCCAATTGTCCCAGCACCATTTATTGCAGGCCAATATTTCCTTGCTCATTTGCAAGATTTAATAATCTCAGTCAAGCATAAAATATCCATATCTGGACTCTCAATTCTGCCCACTATTCTTCTTGCCTATCATTGTGGAAATGCTACACCATTTTAAATACTATAAATTAATTTTATTATGGGTAGGCCAAGTTGCTTCACTTTATTCAACTTCTTCAAACAGATCTTGTTTATTTATTCATTTATCTTTAAACAACTCTTAAAAATATGTTTTTATTGATTTTTTAGAGTCAGAGGAAGGGAGAGGGAGAAAGAGATAGAAACATTGACTGGTTGCCTCTTACCTGCACTGGGGACAGAGCCCTCAACCAGGGCACATGCCCTGACAAGGAATCGAACCGGTGACCTCTTGGCTCATGGGTTGACCTCAACCACTGAGCCACACCGGCAGGGTAGGTCTTGATTATTACTAACCTTTTCTCGTCCATTTAAATTTTAGGATTAGTTTGTTTAAATTCAACTATAAAAAAGCACCCCGGGATACTGATGGGAATTACATTAAACTTATATAGAGCCATTTGGGGGAAAGTGGCATCTTTGCAATATTGAATCTTTCACCGATGAACATGGCATCTCTCAAATAGTTATATTTATCTTTTTTTAAAAAAGTCTTTATATAAAATTTTATAAGTTTATCTTAAAGATTTTATAACTATTCTTAATTTATTTCTAGGTACTTAATATTTATGATGCTGTTACAAATATTATCTTTTAAGTTTTTCATTTTTGAACCATTTGTTGATGGTTTATAGAAATATAATGTATCAACATTAATGTTAGCAACTTTGCTAAATTTTAAAAATTCATTCTAATAATTCATACATTACTTTTGTTTTTTTATGTGGATGACTATATCACCTGCAAAATAATGGACTTTCTATTTCTTCCTTTTCATCTCTATTCCTTTTCTATCTGCCTTTCTGCTTTGCTTAGGACATCCACTACACTAGTGGATGGAAAAAGTTGCTGTGGCTACCCTTGCCATTTAATTAATGCCAAGAGTAAGCTTTCAGCCCACTGCATGGGAGAACATTTTGCCAATGTTATCACCAATAAGGGTTTAATCTTCAACATTTATAGGGAACTCATGCAACTTAACAAAAGGAAGATATACAATCCAATCAAAAAATGGGCAAAGGACCTAAATAGATACTTTTCAAGAGGACATTCAGAAAGCCAAGAGACATATCAAAACATACTCAAAGTCACTAATCATCCGAGAGATGCAAATCAAAATAACAATGAGGTACCATCTCACACCTGTCAGAATGGCTATCATCAACAAATCAACAAACGACAAGTGCTGGAGAGGATGCAGAGAAAAAGGAACCCTCGTGCACTGCTGGTGGGAATGCAGACTGGTGCAGCCACTGTGGAGAACAGCATGGAGTTTCCTCAAAAAGTTAAAAATGGAACTCCCATTTGACCCAGTGATCCCACGTCTAGGAATATATCCCAAGAAACCAGAAACACCAATCAAAAAGAATATATGCACACCCCTATGTTCATAGCAGCACAATTTACCATAGCTAAGATTTGAAAATAGCCTAAGTGCCCATCAGCAGATGAGTGGATTAGAAAACAGTGGTACATCTACACAATGGAATACTATGCTGCTGTAAAAAAGAAGGAATTCTTACCATTTGCAACAGTATGGATGGAACTGGAGAGCATTATGCTAAGTGAAATAAGCCAGTCAATGAAAGAAAAATACCACATGAACTCACTCATTTATGGATAATAAAGACCATTATACACTGATGAACAAAAATAGGTACAGAGGCAGAGCAGCATCGAACAGACTGTCAAACTACAGCAGGAAGGCTGGGGAGGGTTGGGGGGGGCGGGGTCAGAGATCAACCGAAGGACTTGTATGCATGCATATAAGCATAACCAATGGACACAAGACACTGGAGGATAGGGGAGGCCGGGGGAAGGTCAAGGGGAAAAAAAGGCGACATATATAATACTCTTTGTAATACTTTAAGCAATAAAACAAAATTTTAAAAAAAGAGAAAGGATTAAGGATGAAATAAAAAAAGAGTAAGCTTTCACTGTTTTATGAATGAAATTTGATGTTTTATTTTATACCTACCCATTGTCAAATTTAGAAGATTCTATTCTTAGTTTTCTAAGAGTTTTATTACAAACTAGAGGCCCGATGTACAAAATTCATGCGAGAGTAGGCCTCCCTTCCCCCAGCTGCTGGGACCTGGGCTTCCCTCTGGCACCTGGGACCTGGGCTTCCCTCTCAACCCCAGCTTCATCCAGAAGGTCGTCCAGAAGGACATCTGTTCTAATTAGCATATTATGCTTTTATTATTATAGATAAATGATGCTTTATCAAATGCATTTTCTCCATTTATGAAGATAATAATATGATTTGTCTCCTTTATATTATTAAAGTGGTAATTAAGTTTTGTATTCCTGGAGGTAAACCCAATTTTGTGATTATCTGCATTTTTTAAAACTGAATATGATTTGCTAATGGTTTGTTTAGGATTTTTGCATTTCAATTCATGAATGATACTGGCTTGTAAATTTTTCCCTTTAATTTGTTCAACTATTATTTATGAATTACATGTAATCTTGACTGCTTGCTATGGTTCCACAGATCCCCATGGTTCTGTTCTTTTTATGTTTAACCATTTTCCCTCTCTGTTCCTCAGACTGAATAATTTCCACTGGCCTGTCTTCAAGTCTCTGACTCTTTCCTCTTTCATTTCCATTCTGCTATTAAGTTTGTCCAGTGGAATTTTTATTTCAGATATTGAATTCTTCAGTTCTAGAATTTCCATTTTCTTCATCTTATAGTTTCTATTTCTCTGCTGGGATTTCCTATTTCTTCACTATAGTCATATTTTTCTTTACCTCACTGAGCATAATTGCAATAGCTGCTTTAAAGTCTTTGATATTTCCAACATCTGGGTCATCTGGGATTGTTGTTTAGGTTGTATTTCCCCAATTCTTTGAAAGTCAAGAAAATTTGGATTGTATCCTGATGTGGTAATTATTGTGCTGTCGATTCTGGAGTCTGTATTCTTTCATATTTCTCCAAAGAGAGTTGACATTTTGTTTAAGCAGGATTCTAATTGGTTAGACTTAAACTGCAAGCTCTGTCTTGCCTATAATGGGTGGAGGCTTAAATCTCAGGTCAGATCTTTTATTTTAGGAGAGCTGCTTACAGTCTGCCTTATGTATGTGTTGCTCAGAGGTCAGCGTTGGGCAGAATTTATACATAAGAATTTGGGGTTCTCCTTCTTAGGCTCTCTCTTTTCAAGGATTCTGTCTCACTCTCTGGAAGTTCTTTTTACCCCAAGTTCTGTCCCTGGCTGCTCCGAACAGAAAGATGGCTGACTCTCCTTCAGAGTTTTAGCTGCTCACACATGCCTCATCTGCAGTCTACCCCTAGAACCAAGCTGTAAAAACAACACCAAACGCCAACCAAACAAAAAACAAACAGGAAATTCATCCCACGCTGATCATGTCTTCCAAATTTTAACCTCTCTCCAAAACGTGCTGCCTTTTGTTCACTCTGCAGAGATCTCAGGGAGTTGGTTTTTATATTTTATCTGGTCGGAGTTTCCATCTATTATGAGTTTACTCCTCTCTGCTGGAAAGTAACTTCTCCACATCCTAAGTTACCAAGTCATGTTTTAAGAAGAAATGTTAGCTAAAAAGACACTTAAAATATAGTGACAACTGCGGGGAGTAAAGCAAGCCCTGGCATTACACGTTCATTGATCAGAGAGTAACAGTGCGTCTGCCCATTCCTGTCGCAAGGCCACAGCTGGCCACTGTGTTCACACGCTTCTTAGGGTTGCTCCTAAAGGCAAGACTATGACTAAACTGGGGATCATTCTGTCACAAGCTCTTCAGGTGTCCCTCACAGCGGCTTAGTGTAAATCACTGACCCCCAGCCTGGAGAACTAACCCATCTGAGACAGCTCAGAACTTCTGGCTTTTTCATGGCCATCACGGTCATCAACAAATTAATAATGTTGCAGCAACCATTTCCCAGAGCAGACATCACTTTAGCGGAGCTTTCTAGGAGGCAGAGGTCATTTACCTCAGAGACACTTCACAAGCATTCATTACTGCATTTTTGTTTTGAAGGATGGAAGGGCGAATTGCCGGAAGGCTGTACAAATCACTGTGGTTAATGTGCGGAGGGAAAACCAAGGCCCCGAAGAGTACAAATGGTATGTTAGAAGGCACCTAATGATACACTGGATAGGATGTTGAACACATATAAATACTAAACTTGTCAGAAACATTATGTTTTTCATTGTTCCCATGTTTACTAAGGAAGTAATCACAGTAAAACTTGGCAAGTCTGAAAATGTTCCAAGATTCTTAAATTGGCCTGTACTTCTTGTAATGATAGTTACGTGTAAGAAATAATGTTCATGTTTGTGAAAGGAGGTTGTGCCCTTTAGATCTCAAATCTTGTGTGTGTGTGTGTGTGTGTTTTAATGGGCAGCTTTATGTCATGTTTAAATATTTTTTAAAGTAGTGTTTATCAAAATGTGGCCTAATTGCGCCCTGCATTAAAATCTGTGGCGTCGCTAAAAAGGCAAATTCCTAATCTTACTGCAGCCCTAGAGAATGAAAATCACAATTAGGAGAATGGAGAGATCCTGTCATTTTGCTTTTTTGTCAGCTCCACCAGGTGAGTTCCATGCGCATGAAAGAGAACTATACGGGCGGATCTCGCTTTATTGTACCTCACAGGTATTGTGTTTTTTATAAACTAAAGGCAAGATCCTTTCCCCAGCAAAATGATTACAACTCCCTTTATTGCCATACTCACTTGGTTAGGGTGGTCTGGAACCAAACCCACAGTAGCTCTGAGGTATGCCTCTATTAGAGTCTCAGAAAGATACTCTTGCCCATAAAGAGGACAGAAAAGTGGATTAATACATTCTGAGATTGTTTTCTTTTTATTTCATACAGGTAGTGTATCTCTCCAAAGTATAGAACGCCATGCTAGGTGCTGGTGGGGTATAAAGCATGGAGGTTCCAGTCCTTACAGTGATTCTTCTAAGGGGAGAGTGGAGTGCCCATAAAAGCTTGATTAGCACTGCAGGATCTAATTGGAGTTGTGATTTGGAAAGAATGTGTTTTAGGTCTTAATGCTTAATGGGTTTCTCATAGCATTTGGATGTAAAAAAAAAAAGTCAAATTAACGAGAGACTATATTATACTAGTAGATCCATCTCAGAGACAGCTGTAATGTCTGAGACCCACAACAAGAATAGAATTCCAAAAGGTATTTTAAAATGAATTTCCTCCGTGTTGCAGGTAAGTTCCTAGAAGCAGAGCCCAAGACACAGATTCATGTACAATTGGTTTATTGAAAGAGTGCTTTCCTGAGACAGTAACAGGGGGTGAGGGTAGCCAGAGAGGGCAGGGGAATAAACCAGACAAAGGTGTATTTCAGAAGAGGTATAGTCTCAGCTTCGCCTGACTCTACTGGGGGCATCAAGCGAGCTAGGAGCAAGAGTAAAACACTTGCCACAGAGGCTTTCCTGCACCCCCTATGCAACGGACTGGCTGAGAGCCACCGCCAGCAGCTTCCCAGGCCTCCTAATCATCTCCTGTCAGCCAAGGGCAATCCTCCCCCGAAGGGTGCAGCTGTGAGCCAGCAGCAGCCAATATTCATGGTGGCTGGGGAGGGATCCACTGCCCAGTAAGGGGCTCAGGGAGGACCCTGACGGCCTCTGTCCCACTCACCCAATGCCTGAAAAGATTCTTCCTTTAGGCTAAACTGAGTCTTCTACTCGAGCTCTGTAGTCAGACTGCATGGTTTCGACCTCAGCTCCACCCCTCATTGGTTGTCTTTGTACTGCAGTATTTTCATCTTTTAAAGTGTAAGTTGTAAAGTTAACTACTGGAAAACTGCTGAGAAGACAATCAGATAATCCATACCAAGTGTTTTGCACAGTGCCTTGCATATAGTAAGCACGCAATATATTGTAGCAAATTCTAACGATTATTTTCATTCCCTTGCTGTACTCCTTATGAAGACCTTGATTATCCTGTGTCTAGGATTTACTTTTCTGTTTAATAAATACATTTTTTATTGATTTTTAGAGAGAAAGGGAGAGGGAGAGAGAGCTAGAAATATCAATGATGAGAGAGAATCATTGACTGACTGCCTCCTGCACACCCCCTACCGGGGATTGAGCCTGCAACCAGAGCATGTGCCCAGACTGGGAATCAAACCGTGACCTCCTGGTTCATAGGTTGATGCTCAACCACACCGGCTGGGTATGTATCTAGGATTTTCCATGAGCTTCCTGCCTGGTTTCTCTGCCTCAGAAACTGTCTCTCTTTCCACATAAACACACCAACCAGACACATGCACCTTTTCCAGACCTTCCTACATTCATAAGCACACACACCAGAGTTCTCTTCCTAAGGATTTTCTTTCATTGTGTTATCTCTCTGCTCAAAACTTCACTACCTCTATGAAAAAATTCCCTACTGTAGCCTGCAATCCAAGTTGTTTCACAGCGTGGCTTTCATTGCTTTTCCAGTTTTGCCTGTTGCCATTCTTTTACACCAGTGATTCTCAAAATTTTGGTCTCATGACCCTTTTTCATTCTTAAGAGTAGGCTCTATTTATTGATATTTATCATATTTTAAATTAAAACTGAGAAACATTGAAAAGATTTACTGATTGATTCATTTTAAAATAACAATAATAAGCATATTATATGTTATTATAACAAATAGTTTTGTGAAAAATAAATGCATTTTCTAAGTTAAACAAACAGTGAGAAGAATATTACTCTCACTTTTTCCAGTCTCTTTAAGCACTGGCTTAATTGAAGACAGCTGCATTCGGATATCTGTTTCTGCATTCAATATGTTTTTCTAGTTCAAGTATATAAAGAAAACCTGGCCTCATGCAGCTCTGTAGTTGGAAAAGGGAGATGTATTTAAAAGCTTTCCAGAAAATTGTTGGTATTCTTCTATGATACAATACCAATATTCGATAAGTGGTAGTCCCAAAGATCAGCTACAATGAGCAGCCCAATGCCACATTAAAATCCGCGGGGCCATTGCACTCTGAGATGATTTTGATCTCTCAGACTCCTTGTAGGGTCTCAGGCACTGAGACCCTTGGACTGCACTCCGAGATCAACTTCTTTACATACCCTTTGCATTCTGCATCTTTTGTTTTTAAAATGTACCCTGGAGTTTGGTTTTATTTAGGGATGATGAGGCGAACAAATCAGGAGGTAACTGCAATTAAAAAGACAGTTGGTGACTTACAGTTCCCAGGAGGAGGGGCACGCCAGGCCATGCAGAGCTGCAGGAAGCACCAGCGTCAGGCAGGAGGCAGAACAAGTGTGGGAACGTATGGGCAAAAGCCTAGGTGTGGTTTTCCTGGGAAGGAATGCATGCGGAAGGGTAAGCAGCTAAGCCTGTTTAGGAACAGGGAGTTTGAATAATTTCTGTGGGCTCTGGGCTACAGGTGTTATCTCTAGTTATCTGATACCTGGCCCTAGAGCAGGCGGGTAGTGACCTGGACTTCAGGAGCCTGACAAAAGGAAGCAGAAGAGGGTATGGACACAAGATTTGTTGGTTTGATACAAGAATATCAAAGATATGCTTGTGCTCAAAGGCAAGCTATGTGCTGTTTTTAAGAATTAGCTGCTGCTTAGAGGGGCAATCCTTCTTTGATTTAGCTAATGAGTCCTATTTGAAAGATTGCTATGAAACAAATATTAACACTTCATAAATGCCATATAACTAAAAACAATGTCAACCACAAGATTACGATGGTGTATTTAAGAACGATATTTTCCTTTCTTTAGCCTTGACTCAATATCACAGCCTAATTTGTATGGCAGTGAGGCTAGATGGAGTCAATAAACAACAACTTAACAGGTATCTGGAGACTAGCTAAAGAAAAAGCTGTATTTTTCATTTGTCTCTGTTTACAACTCCAGATCCCTTTGCGAATACAAAGAGCGTAAATTATTTTCTAGTGGGGGCAAGAAAAGGGAACACATGTGTTAAGTGTAGGACTGATAAAATCATTCACTAATTACACTTAGGGTTTCATTTTCCCATTTCTCTAATAACTGCTATGCCTGGATGCTGCTAATGCACTAATGAATTGGGAAGCAAAGATTATTTCATTTTAAGTGGAATATGGAAGATGTTAACCTTATGACTAAAGGTTAGTCCTAAAACAGTAACTTGGTAGTGGGTTAAGACTCCCATACAAAGTATTTAGAAAAATACAGCAATTTATTTGGATTCATGTGATAGTTGTTTTTAGCATCTAAAATGTCACTCTTAGACTATGGGGATGTTTTATGGAAGAATATTATCCTCTATTTTCTTCTAAGAATTCATTTTGAACATATCATCTCCAAATTGATCTTAGTCTTCTGTAGAACCATTTAACTTTGAGGACTTTACCATACTGAGATTATAAAAAAAAAAGGTCTCAAGTTTATTGTCTAGCAATGGTCATTTGATGCCCATTATGCTCATTGTCTTAAATGTACCTCTTACATCTACAAAAAAAATCTTCACTTATAATACATTAATATCCAGTTAAGAGGTCTATTATCACTTTATCAATTCCCTTCATAGTTTTATATGCTGTATATTTTTAAATGAAGATGATAATGCTTCATTTTTTAAAATTTTTTATAAGCAAATGAAATAATGTGACAGTGTTTTGAAAAATAATGCCATATATGTGTAAGCTACAGTTTATAAACTCTGATTACACATCTTAACATCTATCTTTTTTAATCACTTGGCTTTTTTTCAGATAATAGGCCCAATATAATTTATCACTTTGATGATGGCTTTCTGGATTGTTTTGAAAGTTATTATAGTCTTCTTCAGGTACCATATAACTAGAACCATAAAATATATTTATATAGTTATCGGACTAGTTTTATAGAAAAGCAAGTAAATGTTTTCTGCATTGCTTCTGAATGTCTTCTCTATTTAAAAAATCTTAAATATTTTAAAAATCCTAAATACCGTGCTGTGGAGAGTGATCCACCGCTACATTTGCTTGTCCTGCAGTTCAGTAGTATCACTTGCTAATTATGGTCATTACACTTAGTATCCAATCACGTTTAAGTTAATTTATTATTCACTTTAATAAATAGAAATAGTACAATGTCCCCCTCCCTCCTAAAACTAAAAAAAAAAAAAAAAAAAAAGACTCCTGATAATTCTTGCCCCTGATCTTTCCCTATAGTCATTGCGTGGATGTGCCCTCCTTTATTATGTTGATAATTCCCACTTCTTCCCATATCCTTTTTTTAAAATGTATTTTTATTGATTTCAGAGAGGAAGGGAGGAGAAAGAGATAGAAAAATCAATGATGAGAGAGAATCCTTGATCTGCTGCTTTCTGCATGTTCCACACTGAGGATCGAGCCCACAACCCACGCATGTGCCCTGACCTCGGAATCAAACCGTGACCTCCTGGTTCATAGGTTGACACTCAATCACTGAACCATGCTGGCCAGGCTCCCTTATTCTTTTGACAATTAGGCCCATCATCTTTATAGATTTCCCTTCTATTTCTGGTGCAATTACTTCCGCTACTGAAGTCGTTAATGATCTACATTGTATACAGTATTCTAGTTCATTTTTGCATTTACACATTTTCCTGAGTTTCCCAAGTGGGGGCTTGGTGAGCCAGGGCTGGGTCAATGTGAAGGTAACAGAATTTGATGTCCAGGAAGATAGGAAACACAGGCCTGACAGCAAAGCTAGGACAAGCCTGGTGGAAAGTCAAACTGGTGAGAATATTGAATTTGTTTTTTGCGAACCGAAGCACCAATTAGAAGGGTCACAGCAGAGAGGAGATGTTGGGAATGATGCGCAGGTTAGGAATCAGAGACACTGAGCAGAACAAGAGAAAACAGGAGAAAGACGCCTAGAAAGGTTCCTCATGGGCAGTGGTTCTCAACCTTCCTAATGCCGCGACCCTTTAATACAGTTCCTCATGTTGTGGTGACCCCCAATTTCATTGTTAAAAATTGAACATAATTAAAGCATAGTGACTAATCACAAAAACAATATGTAATTATATATGTGTTTTCTGATGGTCTTAGGTGACCCCTGTGAAAGGGTCGTTTGACCCCCAAAGGGTCGCGACCCACAGGTTGAGAACCGCTGTTCATGGGGCTTGAGTATAGCATGGGGGCTTCCAATAGGGCACCTGAAGCCTGCCTAGGGATGGAATCGCGTAGTTGAGAACACTGAGACTGATCAGGTGCATTCATTTCTTCAACCAACACTTGTTTACACATCCACAAGCCAGGAGCAGGTAATACAAAGAACACAAAGTCACAGCTTTTGGTACTTTAGAGGCATTATTTGATATTACATATAGCTTTTTTGGTATAAACAAAACAATTCTTTTTAAGGACATCTCATCTTCAATATTTAATCTGAGACCTATAAAATATCTTATTTAAAATATCAACATACTCGCAGAAAATATGATTAATTCTTGCAACAAATGTGGTTTCTTATTCTTTGTATAAATCTTTAAAGTGTTTTTTTTAAATTGAGAATTGCTCTTAACTAGAAAAAAATCTATAAACTTCAACCAATGTTAAGAATATTAGACATTTGGAGGAAACCAACATAAGCTGTATGACTACTGAGTTAGACGGTATGTATTAATTATACCCAAGAAAGGAATCTTAGAATTTTGAAGTTGGTTTCCTAAAGGAATTAATTAGTCCATTCTCAGTATCTTCAAGAAATTATTGGAAACCAAAAATGGAAATATAATACTACCTGGTATAAAACCACGTTCCATCACTACTTGGAATGTTTCACTTCTAGTAAGACTGCAGTGATTATGGAACGGATCACAAAAGGGGACCCAAACTGGACAGGAGATAAAGACAATTATTTAATTTATTTGTTTTTGTTTTATTAATCCTCACCTGAGGATATTTTTCACATTGATTTTTAGAAAGAGTGGAAGGGAGGAGGGGGAGAGACACAGAGAGAGTAACATCGATGTGAGAGGGATCCATCCATTGGTTGCCTTCCACACACATGCCAACCCAGGCTAGATTCTGCAACCGAGCCTGCAATTGAGGTACGTACCCTTGACTTGAATCAAATCTGGGACCCTTCAGTCTGCGGAATGATGCTCTATCCACTGAGCCAAACTGGCTAGGGCAAAGACAGTTATTTTTTAAAAAATAATTATTCTGTATTTTAGAAAAAAATAAACATTTTAAAAGATAAGATCTGAGAAGGATATAGCTGAGTACAAATATTGAATAAAATCTGAATACTAAAATTAGGCTGTACCCTTTAAAGCTACAAGAGGTAAATTTTAAGAGAACTAAAAATGACTATTCCATAGCATGTGTAAATATGGCTATACATTGCCTTAAAACAATATTTTAAATCTGAAATGTGTGTTGAGATTTTGCCTTAGTGCCCTGTCCAGAAAACTGCTCTTCTGGCTGTCCCTTTGCAGAGATTTATGGAGTTCTGGTCATCACAGGCATAATAAGCACTGTTGAATGACCAGCACACAAGAAATTAATTATAAATAAATACTACATTTATATCAAAACTTAAAAGGAGACAATTTATTAAATTCTCATGATCAAAAGTGAGTATTAATTTTAAAACAGCACATGCTGGTTTATGTTGATATTCATTGGCAAAATGAATTAATCAACAAATACTTTTTATTAAACAATGTAGAATATGTAAAACTTGGTATGTTATAATGAGGCATTATTTATATGACTTTTTAAAGTAGATGGAAAGGACAGTGTTTTAATTTTGTCCAAATTAGGTCCCTGAAATTTATTTCAAAGTTTGCCTCTATGTTTCCTAGTTAAGGCCATGCAAATTGAGTCCAGGAGTGAAGCAATATCGCCACCTACTGTGAAGAGTGTGGCAACGATGGTGATAAAGGGAAAAATAAGTAATTCTACAGTTCTAAATAAATTATAAAGTAAATATTAAGCTAACTTTATTGTAATTATATTACACCACTTTTCATTTGTATTTCCAGTAAACAGAGTTACTAAATAGGATCAACTGATTCTGCTAGGAGTCCTGTGAAGCTAGAGCTCTTTAGACGTGGGATTTTAAGATAACTTTCATCTCAGTGATTTTCTTTAAAACACATACACGTGTGTACATATACAATTTCCTGGAGTTGTACTCTTTTCTTCTATAACATAATCCCTTAATGTTATTATTACTTCTGTTTATCCTTTATTTTTCCATATTATCTTTTTCATAAGCTGATTTCCAAATTGATTTTTTTCTAGACTGTCCATACGTAATTTCTCTTTTAGTTTCAATCTACTCATTTTGTGAGAGTTTGAGATAAGATTTCATTACAATCAGAAGCATTTCTAACACCCAATGTGTTAGGCTAATTATCCTCAACTAAAATATCTTAAATGGTACATACCATTGATCTTTATTCAGTTAGCACTTGGTATTTCCCTTTTTCCTAATCTTCCATTAATTATTTTCCTAAATCACTCTCTACATCTGAATATAACTCATTAAAGGGCAGCTATTATACAACTTTCACCCCCCATCATCAAATCATGCCCCTACTACTAGTATTTTGTAAATAGTAAGCACCCAATGTTTACTAAATGAAACATGAAAAGTGTGATGTACTTAAAAAATGCTTTTATTCATTGGGCAAGAGTAGGGAAGATAAAGTAACACAAAGGTAGAAAAGGTAATAAGTATTTAATTGGTTATTTGGGCACTTTGTTCTTTTCAGCCAGCATTGGAGAATGGGGGTGGGGATTGGAAGGCCAGAGGAATGACTCAGAGAGGTAAAGGACACGTAATCAATCCAACATGGGATTATTCAGTGTGTCCTGGTTCCTATTGCTATAACCAAGTACCATAGACTGGATGGTCATAAACAACAGAAATTTGTGTCTCACTGTTCTGGAGGCTGGAAGTCTGAGATCAAAGTGCCAACATGGTCAGGTCTGGTGAAATCCTCTTCTGGGTTACAGGCTACCAGCTTCCTGTACCTTCACGTGGCAGAGAGAGAGTGAGCTAACTCTGGCCTCTTCTTATGGACACTAATCCCATTAATGAGGACTCCACTCTCATGACATAATTACCTCCCAGTGGCTCCACCTCCAAATATCATCACATTGAGGGTTATATTTCAGCATATGAATTTTGGGGGGACAAAAATCTTCAGTCCATAATGTAGTGTTTACAGTATTCTAAGTCATAGTCTAAGTCAAGCATGTCAGGCATGTGGCCCGCCGGCCGCGAGTTTGACATGCTTGGGCTAAATGCTTGGGAGAGGCACAGAATTTAAAAACCACACAGATCCTTATGCTGTGCTCTTGGGGAGTTACAACAATCACACAGCCAGCTCAGAGGAATGTTACATCCCAAGTAGTGCAATGTTGACCATCTGTTCAATAAAAGGTTCCGAGACATGGAAGATGTGGATTGGGACCAACTGAGGAATGCTATTGGAGAATATGGGTGTTGCATTGAATCTTAAATTTCCAGATGTGAAAAACAAAAAGTACAAGACGAAGATAGGTGGAAGAGGAAAGCATGTATGTTTGGAAAGAGAAATATTGTAAGGCACAAGTAATACAAACAAAAGGCACTTCTATTTCCCCTCCAACTGATTTTTACAATGTTGTCTAATGCGGTGGCAATATGCTAGCCACTAGCTACATGTGGCTTAGTTTAAATTACCTAACATGAAATAAAATTTAAAAATCAGTTATTTTCTTTTATAAAAATGTTTTTATCCTCACACAAGGATATGTTTTTGTTGATTTGAGAGAGAGAAGGAGACGGGGGGGGGGGTGGGGGGCAGGGGAAGGGAAGGGAGGGAGAGAAGGGGGAGAAAACTTCAATGTGAGAAACATGAACCATTGCCTCCTGTACACTCCCCAGGACAGAGGTGCTGACCAGGATCGAACCCACGACCAGGATATGTGCCCTGACCAGGAATCTAACCAGAGACCCTCTGGTGCACGGGAGGGTGCTCCAACTGAGCCACACTAGCCAGGGCTCAGTTCTTTATTTTCACCAGCCCGATTTCAAGTGACCAATAGCCACAGGTGGCTAGTAGTGCAAATGTAAAACACACCCATCACTGCAAAAAAGTTCTTTCGTGCTATAATAAGCACTATTGAGCACTTACTATATAAAAAGCTTCCACGATCCTATTTAATCTGCATTGCAAATTTATAAAGTATATGCTTACAGGCAAGAAAACTGAGGTTCCTATTAAATATTTTCCCAAAGTCACATAGTCAGTGGCAGGGCTGTGATTTGAAATTTCACCTGACTTCAAAAACTGATGGTTCAAGCCATGGGAAACAAGGTTACTGGGCAGGGAAAAATGAGCTATTTACCAAAACAATAACATCCCAGATCGAACTTTTCATGGCAGGCAAAATCCAATAGGTTCCTGAGTAAGGGAACAAAATCATAAAAGTGGTATTTCAGTGTAATTGGTGTGTGTGTGTGTGTGTGTGCACACATGAGCTGAATTTAACAAGATTATTTTCTGTTATCAAGGAGACAGGGGCTCAAAAGAGGTTGTATAACAGAAAAATGTAAAAGTTGCATTTCTTTGCACACCAGAGCAAAAGGAGTCTCTTTAAAATGTGAATGTTTTCCAAAGACTAATCCTCACCCCTTTGCTCTTATCTCGATACAAGCTCCTCTACATGACGTCTTCCATGGCTTCCATGTGAAGCAACAGCCTCCTAAACGGTCCTGCCTGGGTCTGCTTCTTCATCTAAAATGTAGACTCTACATCATAACAGTGATGTCAGATTAATATCTCGAAACTCTTTTTAGAAAACTATTCTGCTGCTCAAAATCTTTAAGTGATTATCGAGTGCCTTGTATGCTAAACTTTTGTTAACAATGAGCTTGCTCTTAAAGCTCTTCCCAATCTGTCTCCTCTTATCTCGATCTAGCCTTGTTTTCCATTCCAACACTAGCCTTAATCCTAGTCAAATCCATCCAGAAAGTCTCCAAACATATTTTGACATCCTGGTTTCAATGCTATTTTTAAAACCAGCTCCTTTCACCTGCAAATGATTCCTACGTGCACCTATCTTTATAGCACAAAATGCAACCACTTCCCTGATCTATGCCAGGTGTCAGGATTTCCTCTTCTACGTACCAAGTCTTTGTACCAGAGGTTGTAAGATGGTTTTGCTTGATCCATTATTAAAATGTTGAAGTAATTCTTAGCACTTAAAAATCATTTTAAAATTGGAAACTCTAGTAGGGCCCACACTTCAATAAATGGCGAAAGTTTCTTAGTAGTTACCATTGTCAGAGACATGCTGTTTGGTTAGATGGTCGTGGCTACATTTGGAAAGTATTATTGAGCACCTATTGCTTGCCCGACACTGTTTTAGATGCTGGGGATACAGCAATGAACAAAACCGACCATAGAATTTATGTTCACAAGAGGAGAAACAGAAAATAAGTAAATTATATTTTAGGAAGTGATAAATGCTATGGAAAAATAAAGCAGGGTTAAGGAGAGGGAGTATCTGGGTGAGAGGGTGCTTGCACTTTTACATTTACTTAGATCCTGGCTGGATCCTAAGGGAATTTGAGTTTGTGACCTCAACTATGCAGTAGTCCACCCTTACCTGCGGTTTTTCTTTCTATGGTTGCAATTATTCGTGGTCAACCATGGTCCGAAAATATTAAATGGAAAACTTCAGAAATAACTCCCAAGGTTTACATTGCGAGCCATTCTGCGTAGCATGATGACACCTCCAGCCATCCTGCTCCAGCTGGTTGGGGCTTGAGTCGTCCCTTTGTCCAGCATATCCCCCTAATTAGATCAACTTGTGTTATTGCGGTGCGTGTGTTCATGTAACACTTATTTTACTTAATAATGGACCCAGAGTCATTCACACAACTTTCATTAAAGTATAACTTCAATTTCATTAGTTATTGTTCATAATTTCTTATTGTGCTTCACTTATACATTAAATTTTATCCTAGGTATGTATGTATAGAAAAAACAGGTAATACCCAAGGTTTCAGGCACCCAAGGGGGGCAGGGCCTGGGGCTGCATCCCCCTCGGATAAGGGGGGCTACTGTATATCAGGACTGTCATATACTGTCATGTCTATGCTCCTGTCAGCAACCTGAGGGCAGGGGGTGTGCCTCGCTCCTCTCTGGACTCCCAGAGTCCAGCAGTATTTTCTGGGCGCCTTTTCACGATGGAAGTAAAAAGTTAGGAGTCCCCAGAGTCAACGTAATTTCCAGAGTGGTTATTCCGGTGGGGTTCAGGCACCAGGAGAGTGCAGCGCCATTAGCCCTCCAAGAGAAGAACCAAACCCGATGTCCGTTCTCAAAGCCGCCTCTATGCCAAGACTCCATCAGTTTCCAGGGCAACAGGACTGTGACGCTACCGCAACCGCGGGTCCACGGCTGCCTGCAGGAACCAGGCTGCCGCTCAGGAACCAAGTACTTAGCGGTTTGAACCCGCAGCCTCACGCAGAAAACCCCGCACAACCGCGTCCCCTACAGCAGCGACGCCCCTAGCACTGTAGCTACAGGCCTCTGGCGTCGCCCAGTAGTAAGCGCGACAACTTCCGGCCCTCGAAGGACCCCGCTCCGTGGCTTGCCGGGGTCCTAGCGATGGAAAGGTGTCCACGGAGAACGCCTGATGCCTACGGGGGCCTGTAACCAGGGCTGCCTCCTCCTCCTGGCGGGCAGCGGCGACAGGGCCGCTGAGAGGATGCTCACGGCTGCCGGGACCTCGTCCCAGGGGCGGAACCGGGGGCGGAGCCCGGACCCGGAGCTGGCGGATCAGGCGGGACTCAGGCAGGTGCGACGGCGGAAGTAGGAGGTGTCGGTCGGAGCGGAGCCGTCTAGGAAGCTGCGGCCGCCGGTCCTCTAGCCCCGAGCAGCTGCCCGTCTCAGCCAGACCGCAGCGACCAGGGCGCGGGTGTGGGCGAGATGCCTCTGTTCGCCGCCAACCCCTTCGAGCAGGACGTGGGTAAGTGCTGGTTCCGGGCCGGGGCTGCTGTTAGTCGCGGTAGAAAGTGGGCGGTGGCGACTCCGGGGACTGGGAAGCCAAAGCCGAGGGAGAGAAGGGGGCGTCGCCGCCCGGAGGGTCTCTTCGCCCGATCGCTGGCGGCCGGGGGAGGGCTTCCCGCCCGCCAGAGGCTAGGGACTCCGGGGGAGGCCTTTCCCCTCGCCAGGCGCAGGAATGGGGAAGAAGGACCTGGGACTTGCTGGCGGCGGGGCCGAGGGAGCAGTCGGGGAGCTGACGGTGCAGACCCCTTGCTCCCTGTAGAGCCGGTTAGCACCCCTCGCCCTTTTAGGGGGCGATGCAGATGCGGAGACCCCGCGGTCCAGGGCAGCCCAGCACTAGAGGCCTTGACCTGCCCCATTCAGCGGGAAGAATCTATTTCCCTCGCTGCTACACAAATGCACCCCGGCCCTGAGAGCGGGGCTTCAGCATTTGTTTACCGCCTTTGGCAGTGTTACTCCCTGTCCCTGGCGGGCGCAAGTGCTACGAAATGTTGTCTTGGGGTATGAAAAGGAAAACCTCAGGGTTTCAGAACCGCCCAGAACAACTAACATTTGTTGTCTGGGGCTATAGGAGCGCTTTCGTCTCAGTGACCATGAAGTGAGAAGATGGACGGGATAAGAGAACTTATTTTTTTTTATTTGGGGCGCTAGAATCAAAGTAAAAACAAATAGGCTAAGTAAGATTAGTTAACAGAACCCTAGATAGAGTTTTAGGACTTGGTGGAATGAAAAACGAGTGGCTAAACATTACCAGGATCACACAGATACTTCACATTACAGCCCTGAGCCACCTGTTTCATAGTTACAATTTTCTTACTGTGAAGACACTAAAAAGTGCCCTGTTTTGATATATTAATGTGATTCCAAAAGTGTGTTCAAAAGTCAAATGCAATGTACATTATAAGTCACTTCCATTCCCAAAGAGCTAAGCGTTTTTATATCTTGATCCTAGATAGTCTTCAAATATGTATTTCCATATTTTTTAAAAATATATTTTATTGATTTTTTACAGAGAGGAAGGGAGAGGGATAGAGAGTTAGAAACATCGATGAGAGACATTGATCAGCTGCCTCCTGTACACCTCCAGCTGGGGATGTGCCTGCAACGAAGGCACATGCCCTTGACTGGAATCGAACCTGGGACCCTTCAGTCCGCAGGCCGACGCTCTATCCACTGAGCCAAACCAGTCAGGGCTGTATTTCCATAATTTAATTCAACTTATTTTCTTGGTAGTTTAATACACGTGACTGGCATAAGTTTAGGAAGCAGCCTTTGCTAATGATGTCTTCCTTTAGTGCACTGAGACTCGTGTTGCTTACTAGTGGCTAGTGGCCCGGTGCACGCATTCGTGCACATTGAAAGGAAATTAATTAGAAGAAATATTTTAATATCGCTATTCACCCTTTCCCTATAATAGAAGTGTCAACCAAATTCATAATCGACAATGACAGATTGACATGTGCGATTGGTGCCAGCGAGAGCTTTATATGTATTGCGCATGCATGAGTCAACTTAGCCTTTTTTAGATATAGAATAAACTTGCTTAATTAGACCTGCATTCTGATTTAGCTAAACTTTTTCCAGCCCAGTGAGGCACCCCAACTTCTCTTTCAGGTAATTGTCAGCAACACAGCAATAAATATTAACACGAAGCAGATTATTATTGTAGATCATGCAGGGAGAACAAAGGGTAAAATATTTAACTGTAGCAGTGTTTGACTATATTCTGCGCAGTGAGAAAACCTGAAGTCATTTTCAAGTTCCACCATTTCTTACTTCTTTTCAGTCGGGTCAAATTTCTAAACTTTCTAAATCTCCATTTTCCAGCTAATGAAAAGAAAATAGGATTCTGCCGAGTCTCCTATCTACCTACTCCAGGACTTCTGTGAGGATCAAATGAGATGAGGCACTTGAAAACATTTCACAAACATTTGGTTAAAGTGTAAAATGTTTCCACCTGGCTATAAAGCAAGTCATATTCCTGGGCTGAAGAAATTCCCAGGAGGCTAGTCACTAGGGAGAGGAAGCCGGGCATTGCTATGTGATGTCATTATCTGGCGCCACAGCAACTGTTTCGGGCTGGGCTGTGGGCTGCATTTTGCGCCATGGGGTCTTGGCAGCGTTGGCTGCGATTTGGTGGGGTGAATCTGGGGTGGTGGCGGGACCTGTGTCCCACTTGGAGGAAGCTGAGTATTGGTTTGTCAGCGCCAGGTCTGTAAATGGCCAGTGTGCATCATGGCAGCTCCTGCGTTGACTGTCTGCCCCCTGGTGGTCAGTGTGCATCATAGCTACCGGTTGGATGGACACTTAGCTTTTTATATATATATATAGATTGCTGGTGTGAAGACTTTCATTGTGTCCTAGTGAAATAAAACAGAATGGGCAAACTAGAATAAGACAAATGATTTTCAAATTTTAAAACTGTGGAACTCTTTCTTCAAGGGAAATCTTTTCTGGAAGCCCACTGTTTTCTGATTGAAAACTTCTAGAAGTGGGTTGAGTTGTTTTCACAGTTTAGTACCAATGTAGTAAGAGACACTGCTTTGCAGACATAAAAATACAGCTCTGTATAGATTATTTCATGGGCATTGCCATTAACCAAACCTTAAGTACTTATTTATTAACTCAAGTTTGATTGTCAGTATCCAAAAGACTTTAAAGGTGAAGGAGCAAATTTAATTGAGATCCAGCTGTAACTTCTCCAGCGGTTCTCAACCTGTGGGTCGCGAACCCTTTGGCGGTTGAACGACCCTTTCACAGGGGTCGCCTAAGACCATCCTGCATATCAGATATTTACATTACGATTCATAACAGTAGCAACATTACAGTTATGAAGTAGCAACGAAAATAATTTTATGGTTGGGTCACAACATGAGGAACTGTATTTAAAGGACCAGAAGGTTGAGAACCACTGGGTAAGCGATACAAGCAAGTCATTATTTAACTTGAGATGTCTACAGGAATGTTTCTTTGCCATAATGCATTGTCTTTTTCACTTACTCTCTTTGATTCAGTCAGATTTTTACCATTTTTTCTTTCTTTTTTTTTTTTTATATATTTTATTGATTTTTTACAGAGAGGAAGGGAGAGAGATAGAGAGCCAGAAACATCGATGAGAGAGAAACATCGATCAGCTGCCTCCTGCACATCTCCCACTGGGGATGTGCCCGCAACCCAGGTACATGCCCTTGACCGGAATCGAACCTGGGACCCTTCAGTCCGCAGGCCGACGCTCTATCCACTGAGCCAAACCGGCTTCGGCCATTTTTTCTTTTTTTTTGGTCATATCTTTGTTCACCTTTCATTCAATAAACATGTATTGAATGATTACTGTATGTCAGACATTGTATTAAGTTCTGGGGACACAAAAATTTAATAGACAGACTGGATTACTGCCTTCAGGAAACTCAGTCTAATGGAGGACACATATACACATAGAAAGGCAGTTGTCATGTAGTGTGATTATCATAGTACTAGAGATAACATGACATGCTTTGTTTACATACTTCCCTTTACTTAAAGCAGTCATCTTCTCTGAAGAGAAGACTAAGACCTCCAGGCAGACTTTTTGTTTGTAAAGGTATTGACACTGTCCTCTCCTCCCACTCCCCCTTTTCTGACAGTATTTCTACCTACAAGAAGTAACCTTACCTTATGGTATGGTCATTTTGTAATTAAGGACCTTTAAAGATGAAACTACGTTTCTTTGATTCGTATTGAGTCTCACCAGAGGGTGAGCAGTCTTTCTGACATCATTCATGTCATGAAGAAACCCTTTTCTCAGATTCAGAGGAAGAGCTGTAGTGAGTCATAAGTTGATGATAGAATATGACTTGTCAAATGGAAGCAGGCCAAAGGCCAGGAAGTTCCCGTTTTTTTTCAGAGTCAGAATATACAAATCCTGATTGGTATGCTAGGAATGGTAGCATGAGAGCTCTTTAAATATTTGTTGGATTTATTCAAATCTGGATTTATTTTTTGTTTTAATAAAATTCCTTTGAAGCTGTGCTGAGGCAAAAACAAAAATATACACACACTCCAGTCCAGCATCTTAAAGGGAATATAGGGTTTTTGGTTGGTGCAGCCATCTTAAAAGATTTTAAGGGAAAAATGAAACATGCGGACAGAGCCACAGTAGGACGATATAGTGGTTAGTGTTAAAAGGAATGCCATTTCCTTATATTCTGTACTAATTTTTCCAGTCTCACTGCATTGGTTCCTGACTCGTGACTTGTCTGTTCTGCTCCCTAACTCCAGTTCTATTTGCTTATCTTTTTCTCCTTAGTCTAGGCAATCTTTCTTGCAAGGTTCTGCCTCTGCCATTTACTATTCACTAATAGGCTTTTGCTTTTTTTTTTAAACAACCTTGGTATCTCCTTCCTTAAAGATACACCTACTTGTGTCCCACAAAGCTGACCTCAAATTCTACCTCTATAAAATTCTGACAGTGGATTTAAGTGTGAACTTTTATCTCAAAAGTGAAATTTGAATGCGTGTATTGTTGTGTCTTTGGCTTGTGTTATATTAGAACTTGAAAATGAGTTAGCTTGGGAATTTTATATTTACAAGAAACCCTAATATAAAAGTAGATATTGATTGTACTTCAATAATACAAATATGTTCAAATTTATAACATCTATGTACTTATGCCAATTCTTGAACACAGTGAGGTTCTATCCTATTCTTTTGCTTCCCTTCTCAGAGTTAAACACTCTACAAAAAGCTATAAACTCTAGCTTTATAATATACAGTTATATTATAATATACAGTTATATTATAATATACAGTTATATTATAAAATAACTCTTGAACAACATGGGGGTTAGGGAAACCAACCCACTGCACAGTAAAAAAATCTTCATATGACTCCCCTAAAACTTAACTACTAACAACCTCTCTACCTCAAAATATATTTTTAAAAAAGAAAATCAAAGGAGAAAATACATTTACAGTATTGTATTGGATTATCAACATCATAAGTTTATGTCATCTGTTTTAGGCTCTGGTTCATCAGAAAATTTTTTCAAATTGTCTTTGGAAAACAATTTGCATATAAGTGGGGCCATGCAATTCAAACCCATGTTGTTCAAGGGTCAGCTGTATGTACTGTGCATACCTGTATACTACATGTATTGCTTTGCCTGTTTTTAAACTTCATAAAAAGTATCATTCTGTGCATTTCATTTGCAGCTTGTCATCCAGCATTTTTTTGTGATATTCCTAGCTTTAGTTCATTAATTTTAAGAGCTATGTGGTATTCCACTGTATGCTTATACCACATTTTTTATTCAGTCTCCCATTAATGGACATGAAGTTTTTCCCCCCAGTTTTTTGTTATTACAGACAACATTGCAGTAAAAGTTCTTATCCATGATTTTCTTATTCACATGACTGAGAGATTCTCCAGGGATTGTATCTTGAAGAGGAATTCCTTTTAAAAGTGTGGATAGTGCAGAGTTGCAAAATATTAGATAGCAGAATTACCCATCTAAGTGTTTGTGGGAGATTTTACTCCCAAGAGTGGTGGAATGAGTCCCTATTGTTCCACATTCTCATTAACACTGGGTATTGTCAGATTTTAAATTTATGCCAGTTTGATGGATGTGAAATAGGGCATTGTTTTCATTTTATTTTAACTTCACTGCTAACGAAGTTGAACATCATATATTTCTTGGTCATTCCATTTGTATTTTTATAAATTGCCTTCTCATTACTTTTACTTATTCTGTAGAATTTTTTTTTTTTTTTAGGGTTCCATATAATTCTCTACTAACCTTTTATTGGTTATGAGAATTGCAAATATAGATCCCAGTTTGTTGCTTCTTTGTACTTGTTTCGGATGTCTTTTTTTTTTTAAATCTTTAAATTGTTTATTAGTTAAGGAATTACAAATGTGTCCTCATTACCCCCCATTAACCCCCATCCTCCCCTCCCCCCATGCTTCGGATGTCTTTTATTGTTAAGAAAATTTAAGTTTTAATTTAGTTATATTATTTTTTTCCCTGCTTTAAAAAGAATGTATTGATTGATTGATTGATTTTAGAGAGAGGAAGAGAGGGAGGGAGCAAGAGAGAGAGAAATACCAGTACATCGATTTGTTGTTCCACTTATTTATGCATTCACTGGTTGATTCTTATATGTACCCTGATCAGAGATCGAACCCGCAACTTTGGTGTATTGGGTCAATGCTCTAACCAACTGAGCTATTCTGGCCAAGGCTTCGCCCTTGATTTTATATTTCTTGTTTAAGAAAGCTTTCTGTACCCTGAGTTTATAAGGATTTTTGTCATATTTTCTTCTGAAAGTTTTATTAAAGTTTTGATTTTCACAGGTCTTTAATGCACCTAGACTCAATCTTAGTGTAAGTTCCAAGGAAGGATTAATGGATAGTCAATTGACAATAGACAATAATCAATTTGTTTAATCACCATTTACTGAATTGTCTATCCTTTCCCCACTATTTTGGAGAACCCTCTCCTTCATACAGTACATTTCCTTTCACGAGGCCTGTGTCTGTGCTTTCTGTTTCACACTGTTCTCTTTAGCTATCACGCACCAATACCACAGTCTAATCTCAGTGACCTTTATAGGTGGTAGAGCAAGTCCCCAGTCTTGTTTTTCTTCACTTTGATAATCTTACCTGTTTTGGGCCTTTGTTTTTTGATCATTTGGTCAAATCATAAAAGGGAATTTATTTTAGGCTCTTTTAGGATTTAAAAGAAAAGACATTGTAATTTATACTTTTGTTTCTTATGAACTGATCATGTTGACACTTAAAATACACATTTTTCTTCTTTAATTCTACTAGTAAGCTTACTTAGATTATTGTTTGAAAGTCAGGTAAGTGGGAGAGAGGATGATTTTCTACAAGTGAATGTACAATATAGTAATACTATAGCAGTGTACTTACATGGATGTGTCTTTGTACTGCCTTTGTTTGTTTAAATGAAAGGACCTCAGAGATGTTCTTAATGTTAAAAGAGTACATTTTATTTATAAGTATGTCATGTGGAATATCAAACACTGGTCATTTGACAGCTGATAGTTCTATCCATCTATCACCCAGATAGCAAAACAAAACTTAAAGTATATCATTTCTTTTTCTTCTGTATTTTGTTCCCCTTTTTGGTTGCCATGTATATTCAAATCTAACCTTCTCCCTCCCCTACCTTTGGGTGGGGGGTTTTTTACGTTTTCATTTATTAACAAAATTTTAAAGTGTATTTGCTTTCAGTCTTTTTCCTATTTCAAATAGTCCGTAACATTGGTGAGAATATTGTTCCTAGAAACCTGAGAAATTTTGGTATTGCCCAAACATATGTTTCCTTTATAGGACTGAACTTCACCCTAGCCTATTGGCATCTTCAATTCTTCTTGTGTAGTAATAAATATTGCTTCCATCTTCTAGACTATTCTTACGTTATTTTCTTAATGGATCTGTAACTGTCTATGCTTAAGGGACAAGCACCCCTCTGTTCCTATGACACAACACCTCTAACATATTTTACTATTGAGACCTATTTGTGACAGCTATTACTGTTCCATTCAAAGATGACTTTCTTTAGTCTCCTCTAGTTAAGGAATGTCGAAAATTGAAGGTCCTGGGAAGTAGCTACAGTTCTGACTGACTTTTAATGAACCTCAGAAGATATACTTAGTAGGTCTCTTTTGAAAGCATGAAGGGAAATGATGAAGGATTTAAAAATTTTGTTATATACAATACCCCTATTATTTAGTACTAGAGGCCCGGTGCACGAATTTGTGCATGGGTGGGGTCCAGCCTGCCCACCCCAATTGGGGCTGCAGGAGTTTGGCCGGCTGGCCCTGCCGCAGTGCGTGTCATAGCGACCAGTCGTTCCAGTTATTTCGGTCGCTTGGCTTTTATATATACTAGGTGTACCGGTTAATAATGCGGATTTTGTAATCAAAGAAAACACGATAATTTCAAGAGAAACACCAAAAGTGCTTTATTCAAAGTAATGTCCATCGCTAGCTACACATTTCCCCCACCTTTCAGGTAATTTGTGGATACTGTCCCAATAGAACTTTTCTTGTTTTGAGGCAAACCATTCAGAGACCCAATTTTCCACTTTTTTCTTACGTTTTGAAGTGCTGCTCAGAAAGTGTGTGTGCCATCGATTGGAACAAGTGGTAATCTGAAGGAGCAAGGTCTGGTGAATATGGTGGGTGGGTTAATACTTCCCAGGCAAGATCTTTTAACGTGTCTTTAACTGGTTTTGAAGTGTGATGGTGCGTTATCTGAAGCAAAATTACTTTGCCATGTCTTTTGGTCCATTCTGGTCGTTTTACCACCAAAGCGTGGTTCAAATTGACCTGGACGTTCTTTGTCTTTCACATAGAAATCATCACTTTTAAAGCGTTTAAACCAGCATTCACAAGTATATTGAGATGGAGCATGTTCACCATAAGCTTCCTGAAGTATACGATAACTTTCAGCAGCACTTCAAAATAAATGAATTAAAACTTCCTGCATATGCTCTTTTTTTTTGGCACAAAATTAGACATTTTTAAGCGTAAAAATACCTATGATGTTAACACCTTCAGAAAATTTGACATAAGGTTTGAAGCTTGTTGTCAATACAACAAAATAGCATACATATCAAATTGCATATATATCAACATATGTGTAACTCCAGCTATTGAAAAAAATCCACATTATTAACCAGTACACCTAGTATATAGATAATTTTTAAATGATAGCATATAAAATTAAAAATTGTTCATTACTGATTTTTTTTTGATAACTGACAACTCGCAAGCTCTTACATTTTTCAAATAATTTTTCAGTTTATAATGAATTGGTCCAAAGAAAGAACATTTTTATATCTTTAGTAGAAACTGGCAGCTGTGGTTTCCATGTAATACCAAAATGAATTCTACTCATTTACTTGCTTTCCATTTCCTAGTTTATTTCTGCTCTAAAGAAATTCTTTTGCCAGTTTTTTTCTATTCGATAATTTTAAGGTATAAAAATAATTGTTTTCTTATTAACACATTAAAAATAATTTTCCCTCAAGGTATTAATGTGTTGTATCCTAATTATAATAAAATTTTATGTTGGCTTCTATTATAATCTTTGTGGGTTTTTTTTGGCTCAATCCCTTCACCTTTTTCACCCAGCCTTCCTATCATAGTCTTGGTTACATGATTAATTTCCATGTGATTGGGTTTTACATTTGATCTGATAAAAACATATTGTACTCAGAGAATATATTGTGTATATTATCCTAAATTATTTCTAGTTTTTGGTAGTTCCATGTACATTTGAAAAAAGATTTAAACTCTGCCTTAGTTTACTCACTTTACATAGTTCCAATGTGCATGAATTTAGTTACCATGTTTTAGTTAAATAACATCAATCTCCCAACAACAAGCCTTGAATACCTTGAGCATGGAACCTAGGCAAGCCTGCTTAGATTTTGAACTACAGAATTATGAATTAGTAACAGGTGGTATTTTAAACTATTTAATTTGCAGTATTTTGTTAGAGAAAGTTTTAAAAAACAAATAAACTGAAACTCTGTTCAGTTTCTTAATCTTTATTTCTCTGTTCTTCAAATTTGATTACTTTTTTTAAAAATGTATTTTATTGATTTTTTACAGAGAGGAAGAGAGAGGGATAGAGAGTCAGAAACATCGATGAGAGAGACACATCGATCAGCTGCCTCCTGCACACCTCCTACTGGGGATATGCCCACAACCAAGGTACATGCCCTTGACCTGAATCGAATCTGGGACCCTTCAGTCCACAGGCCGACGCTCTATCCACTGAGCCAAACCGGTTAGGGCAATTTTTTTTACTTTATACTGGTCATTGTAGTTATTTCTTTGTAAGGAAGTGGCTAGATTATGTTGTCTTCCTTTAAAAAGTGTTGAGTTTTGTTCTGTAAGGTAGTTATATAATTGGAGGATCTTTTAGGTTTTTGTCAGGCTTTGTTTTCTTTGTGAGGCAGACCTATTTTGATATTGAACTAAATTCTAGGGACCTTTACTCCTAAAATGTGGTGTGTTGGGGGTTTCAACTGAATGTCGGAAATGTTCTCTCTACTCTAGTTGGCTGGAGTGTTAGTCTGTTTGGCCTGCCATAACTTAATACCATATATTAGGTGACTTAAACAACCAAAATGTATTTTCTCACAGTTCTGGAGACTGGAAGTCCAAGATCAAAGTCCCAAGAGGGTTGGTGTCTAGTGAGGACTCTCCCCTTGGGATGCAGATGTCCGCCATCTCACTGTGTGCTCACATGATCTCTTTCTGTGTGTGAGGAGAGAGAGAGAGCTTTCTAGTATCTCTTCTAAGGACACTTAATCCTGCTGGATTAGGGCCCCATTCTTATGATCTCATTTTACCTTAATCACTTTGCTAGAGGCCCAGTCTCCAAATACTGCTACACTGGCAGGTAATTACAGATGGATTTTGTGGGGACACAGACATTCAGTTCATAACAGGCAGAAATTCCAAAAACTCCAGCATTGCACTACCTTTCAGCCCCATAGTAGGTGATCTCTGTTACACTTCATCTTGAGTCTCATCGTGTGTGTGTGTGTGTGTGTGTGTGTGTGTGTGCGCGCGCGGGGCTCCGCGCTTGCGCTGGGAGAGGTGTTGATTAACAAGAAGCATGTGTTCAGAAATCTGGTCTCTGTCTCTGAGTTGCTCTACTAGGGCTGGTTTTCCTTATGTTGGGACAGGAAAGTCTTCCCAGGCAGAAATCTGGGGCCATTGTGAGGTTCATTTCATATTACCTTTCTCTGAAAGATCTCAGACCTGCCCTGACTGTTATTCATTTTCTGAACACAGTTGCCTCATATATTTTGGCCTTTTTTATACTTGTTTTTGGTAGAATAGCAAATCTGGTACCAGATATTTTGTCATGGTTGGAAGCAGATCAGTCATGAGTTCTTATTTCCAAACATAGTTGGAGGAGCTTTAAAGATCTCTTGTGGGCATTCTTATTTTATATAGTTAATTTTTTTTATTACTGATAGAGCCTATTTTATTAAAAGTTTTATGAGTAGACTTGAATTCTTTTTAAAGCTATATGTTGAACATAATGGGCTCTGTGGAAGGGGAGCCTTATTTATGGACTGTTTCTTTTGATATTGTTAGAGTCTTTCTGAAATGTTTCACTGGGTAGATGAAGCTCTCTATAGGTAGTAATCAAAACCTGGTGATGAAATGTTATGGCTTACACCCACGAAACCCTGGAAATTTAGCAGGTAGGCCCCGGGAGAGCTCATTTAACTCTCTTACTTTCTATGCATTTGACATAGGATAATGTGAGCTATGGCTCCAACACTGGGCAAAATGACATGCTATAAAAGAATGTTTCCTTAATTATAATATTTAAAATTTTTCCAGGAGTTTAAAATGCTCCTAAGTACATAACTTAACTGCTATTTTGTTCACTTGAAAAATGGAATTCTTTTTGGCAGGCTATTATAAAATCTTCAGATTTTATACTTTTCACAAAGAGTAATCATGAGCCCTACATGTGTAGAGAGTAATACTCTGCTGGATAGGGTATTCAAATCAGGGCTTTTAATTTTCTAAATAATTAGTGAAATAAAAATATTCTGTTTAGATATTTTTGAAATTATTAGAAGGGTTTTGGAGGGTATTGCATAGGTTTCACATTTAATTGTGTTTCACATGGCCAAAATTGTGTCAAGATTTGATAATTGATTCTGGTTTCTCAGATCAAAGAGGAAAGGATAGATTCTTAGATGTTGGATCTACTGCAGATATTGTGTAAGAATAATTTTCTATCCGTGCCTATCACACCATGTGCTAAATGAAATTTCTGAGTAGACTAAAGATTTACCCATAAAAGAGAAACAGTATATATACACAAGAGAATATAGGTCAGCGGTTCTGAACCTGTGGGTCGTGACCCCTTTGGCGGTCGAATGACCCTTTCACAGGGGTCACCTAAGACCATCCTGCATATCAGATATTTACATTACGATTCATAACAGTAGCAACATGACAGTTATGAAGTAGCAACGAAAATAATTTTATGGTTGGGTCACAACATGAGGAACTGTATTTAAAGGGCCAGAAGGTTGAGAACCACTGATATAGGTAAATATTTAATCTTCAGGTAGTTGAAAACACTGGTGAAAGATACTATTAAAAGAAAAGAATGATAGATCTGTTCAGCACAAATAAAACTCCACCATAAGCAAAGGGAAAAGATGAGCATGAAGTTGGCAACCTTTTGATGCATGGGATGACACTCAACCAACTCAGCCACACCAGCGAGGGCAATATAGTATATTTTTGGAGTGTTTTAAAACTATATATGAAACATTCACATATTGCTAGTGGGAACATAAAATGGTACAGATGCTTTGAAAAACTGCCACATCCTAATAAAATTAAATAGAGTTACTGTGAGATTCAGCAATTCTCCTAGGTATATACCAAAGAGATGTAAAAGCATGCATCCACACAAAAATTTGTACACAAGCATTCATAGCAGCATTGCCTTATTTATATTAACCAAGAAGTTAAAAAAAAATACCGGAATGTTCATCAACTGGTGGTGAAATAAAATAAGGTATTATCTATACAATGGAATAATATTCAGCAATAAAACGAAGTGAAGTACTGATACATTCTTCAACATGGGTGAATCTTAAAAACATTGTGCTAACTAAAAGAAGGCAGTCAGGAAAGACCGTATGCTGCATGATTTTATTTATATGAAAAATCCAGAATAGGAACCTATGGAGATACAAAGTAGATTAGTGGTCTGGGGTGGAGAGGATGGGGCGAGACTATACTGTGACTGCCAATGGGTATGGACTTCTTTTTAGGGTAATGAAAATGTTCTAAAATTAGATAGCGGTGATAGTTTCACAAGTCTCTAATTATATTAAAAACATCAAATTGTGAATATAAATTTATTCACACTTTACATGGGCAAATTTTATTAGAATGTGAATTATATTTCAGTAAAGCTGTTTTAAAAAGTTCATGTAAATGTTATTTATTATTATTAACTACTAGTGGCCTGGTGCACGGATTCATGCACATTGAAAGGAAATTAATTAGAATTCTTGGGGTGGCACCTTGGCTCGAAGGGTGTCTGCGGAGTGAGCGGGGGTCCCTCTGGCAAGTGAAGTCCCTCAGCCTGGCCTATGGGGATTGGGCTAAAACCGATTCTCTGACATATCGAGAACTGCAGCTGCCAAGTCACCACAGCTCAGCAGCTCCTGTGTTGAGCATCTGCCTCCTGGTGGTCAGTGCGCATCATAGGTACTGGCTGGTCGGACAGTCGGATGGTCACTTAGCTTTTTATATATAGATATTTAGAAGACACTTCATTGGTGCACCTTACAACATTTAATTTATTGAGTGATATAATTTAAAATTAAAATTAGTAAAAATACCATATCTTCTGAAGTTTTTTTCATAGTTCTTTTATATTTAGCAAAAGCAAAGGCAGGGCTTATTCTATGCCTTTCTTAGTATTTTATGTTAGATAAGATATGTCCTAATTTTTGTGTGTGCTGATATCTTATAGAAAAAGCCACAAATGAGTACAACACTACGGAAGATTGGAGTCTTATTATGGACATATGTGACAAAGTTGGAAGCACTCCTAATGGGTAAGATGCCCACCATGCTCAGTAAATGTCTAGGGTCTTAGTAACCTGTGTCTCTTTTCTTGGTGTAACTTAGAAAAGAAAATGGGGTTTTACTATTTATTTTGGGGGGAATAAAAATAAAGTGATCATGGTGGCAGGATTTATGGGATAGACCTTATCCTTAAAGAACAAATGGAAAAGAATTCAACTGAAAACCTGAGATAAATTAAAATACATAAATCCAGTAGAGATAAATTAAAATACACAAATCCAGTGGCACAGTAGAGACATATTAACAATGTATTGACTAGTTGTTCAGGAATTTCTCTTGTAACTTAGACATGTATGGGAGTCTTTTAATAATGAAGTAGATAAATGTAATAGGTAATATGCTGAAAAATCTTTCAGTAATGAATAGGTAAATAACATCATAATGAAAAAAGTGAATATAAAAAAGGGTACTTTTGGGGAGATGTAGCAATTAAGATGAATTGATTATACTTTAGAAGTTTAGAAGACTGATGAAAGCATGTTTTAACATTACAGTTTTTCAGGGTGCATTCATGCATGTTTACACTGAAACCTTAAAGACTGTTTATCTTGCTCACTTTTTTGAAAATAAGAATTTGCTGTCTGAAAGCTAAGTCTGTCTTAAACAAATGAAAATATATTTTTATATGATAATAGTTCTCTTGTGTTGACGGACCTTTTTTGAAATGATTTGGCTCTTGGTTTTGGAATATGTAACTTTTGCAACAAGCTTTTTTTTTTTTTTAACTTCTACAGGTTTATGAACAAAAGATTGTGTAGAGTCGTTTTATAGATTTATTCCTGTAATGAAGTAAAGTTTGCAGGATTTTATTTTTAAATTTAAAGTTTTTTGGTAGTAGTATACCTCATATTTTTAATGTTTGATTTGAAATTCTGAATAAATACTTAACCTTCTTCATTTTTTTCTTAGAGCAAAAGATTGCCTAAAAGCCATAATGAAAAGGGTAAATCATAAGGTTCCTCATGTTGCTCTGCAGGCATTAACTGTAAGTAAAAGTCGTTATTATTTTATCAAAATTTTAAATGTATATTTATTTTATTAAGTTAAGATACTATCTCAACATATTTATATTGATTTTTATTTTAATTACAGCTTCTTGAGGCTTGTGTAGCAAACTGTGGAAAAATATTTCATTTAGAAGTATGTTCCCGTGATTTTGCAACAGAAGTACGTGCTGTGATAAAAAATAAGGTAAATTTTTAAAAGATATTTAAGTTATTAAAATATGTATGTACTCTATGTCATTTTAACTATATGAGCATTAATAAAGTATTATAAATAAAATCAATTTTAGATAAATTTGTAATGAAATACTGTTCTAAAATTTGATGTTTTCACTTGTAGCACCAAAAACTGTTTTCTTTCTCAAAGCATAATGCTAATGATAGTAGCTGGTCTTCACTGATGGTTAGTTGGCAGCCGCTGCTATAAGCATTTTACATATACTCTTGTTTAACGTGTTGACAACACTTAGGAGTTAGCTTCTCTTGTCATTCTTATTTCATAGATGCAGAAACTGAGGGTTAGAAGTTAAGTAACTTGTCCAAAGTCATGCCAGCTAGTAAGTAGCATAGCTGAGGTTCAGGTTCAGGTTTCTGTTACCAGAGTCCAGATGAACCACTGTTCTGTACTGATTCCCATTAGAGATGGAGAGCAAAGGGGGCTTTTAGTTTAGAGCAGGATGGAGGGGGTCTTCACTACAGGGTGGGTGTTACTGATTTCTTTGAAATGGAAACTCTTGAAGCACCAGATTTTTGTTTGGTTGACATAAAAATCTTAATGTTAAGAAAACATAGGAAAAGTGATCTCTGAATATAAAAGATTTGTTGTCATTACAGTAAGGCTTAGAAATTGATGTTCAAAAAGGGTAATTTCTCAAGAAATAACTGTATCTTAAAATGTAAATAGGCACTTATCAAGTACTCATCCAGGCTAGGGATTGTTGGCCTTTTGTTGATGTTCAAGCAAAGAAAATTTTGGTGATAATTCTCTTTGTTGTTAAATAATTCACGTACTAATTTTAACCACAATTGTTTTTTCTTTACCTTTTTTTAAAGGCTCATCCTAAAGTATGTGAAAAATTGAAATCTTTAATGGTGGAGTGGTCAGAAGAATTTCAAAAGGACCCTCAGTTTAGTCTGATATCTGCAACTATTAAATCTATGAAAGAAGAAGGAATTACTTTTCCTCCAACAGGTTCTCAGGTAAGAGTTTCATTCAAACCCATGGTTGACCCTATACTATTTTGAGGGTATGTATTTTATGTAAAATCTGGGCAAGGTCTGTTTTAATCATGCTATGATATGGGATAGGGAAAGAGACTAAGAAGAGGAATATAGATATATTAGACTATAGACTAAAGAGACAAAAAGAATCTTTATAGCTGACCAGGTCTAAGGATTCAAGGTACATTTTTAGGACAGAAGTCTTATAAGTAAAAAAAAGCAAGCATTTTCCTGCTCTGTCCTTTCTGCATGTCATTCTTAAAAAAATCTGTGTTAACAAACTGGTTGATGATTCAGAATCCTGGACATATCTGTCTTCCATACCTTTAAGTTTAAGCATGACCTTCTTTAGTCCTCTGCTATGCCTGAAGAGCTGCACAATGAGTAGTAAAAGGGGGCTTAGCAAGCATTCCTAGAACTGTACTCCTTGTCTTTGTCATTCCTCCTCCTCAGTAGTTTGCATGGCTTCTTGCTGCCACTTCCCTTGTAGCTCTCCGCCTGTAGTGATACAGCACCTCTCACTGAGTAAGGGACCTTGGATTATTTAGATCAGGAAGTGCAATCGGGAAAGATTATTATTCATGCGCTTTCTGTATGCCAAGTTCTGTGTCAGCTACTAAGACTTATGTGGGGTATAAGCCAGTTGTGTCCTTTTTGAGTTTATAATGTTTTCATGAAAATTCTGATCTTTTATTTTAGTATTTGAAAACAACTACTTAAAGTTATCATAAAGAACTTCACTTTTAAATGAAACTCATTAGTTAATATCAGTTTTATTTTAAATTAGCATGTGTGAGTAATTATAGAGCTTGTGTTTTCTTTGAAAGGATAGTTGTGTTTATTTTAGTTGTACATTTACAGACTGTCTCGACTGCTGCCAAGAATGGTACGTCATCGAACAAAAACAAAGAAGATGAAGACATAGCTAAAGGTAAGTCATCAAACGTGTAATTTGGTATTACTGGAAACAACCTGGCCAAAACAATTTATTGAAATAAATATTATAATAAAACTGGGTATAGTTTTAGTATTTTAGTATTTTCAAAGCTAGACACTAATAGAGTCTGAAAAGTAAGGAAAATAATTGATGTGATAAGATTAATTCATTATCTTTGTCAGTAATATGTATTTAATGTCCTACCTTTGGAGAGCTTACATTTCACCTTTTCTTTAATGCCAAAGTTATGAGTCAAGCACAGAAATATATGTTCACGGCTTGTCCTATATGGAAAGCTACCCATTTTATAATGTCACAATCTGTTCGCTATAAAAATAATAGCTGCTGTATATGACAGACTGTTATAATCAGGAATGAGCAAAAACCTTATTTTAGAAAATGTCATGATTCTCTGCCCCTCAAGAAAGTTAACTGCTTAGTGTTTAATTAAACAAAATACTGACTTGCTTTATTCTTACTAAATATTACATTATCTAATATTTCTTTTTAAATTTTGAAAAATCAGAACTAATTCTGGCTACCTTTCTTTTGCATTTTAATTTTTCAAACTAGCTATTGAATTATCATTGCAAGAGCAGAAGCAGCAGCACACGGAAACAAAATCCTTATATCCATCTGCAGAAGTTCAGTTAAATAATAAAGTTGCAAGGAAAGTGAGAGCTTTATATGATTTTGAAGCCGTTGAGGACAATGAACTCACCTTTAAACATGGTGAAATTATTATTGTTTTGGATGACAGGTATGTTTTCAGTCATTATTTCTGGAATATTTTGAAGTTCAGGATCATATCTTTACTTTAGAACCCTGGATACTCAGCTTTTTTACTTCAGTATATCATAGGACCTGTTCATATCTTAATTGTTTTTCCTAAAATAAAACTTACAAAAGTTAGACGAGATAATATGATTTTCTTGTTTTGTTAAATTTGATTTTACTTTATATCTTACATAAAAGATGTATTAAGTGAGTATCACAGTTGGGAAACATAAATATTCAGTTATCTAAATGCATTTACATTGGGGATTTTGTATACAAAAATTACTGGCAAGTCAACTTTAGGAAGACATATAGCTATATTATCTTTGGTCAAAGCAACCAAAAGCTATGCTCGGCTCCTCCCTAATTCTTAAAATGAGGACACAGTTCTATCTTCTAAAACCTAGAATAAAGTAAGGGAGTTAAAATTACTATACAGGTCTGGCTGGTGTGGGTCAGTGGTTGAGAGTTGACCCATGAACCAAAAGGTCACAGGTTCTATTCCCGGTCAGGGCACATGCCCGGGTTGTGGCCCAGTCCACATTAGAGGGCTTGTAGGAGGCAGCTGATAAATGTTTCTCTCTATGTTTCTATCCCTCTCCCTCTAGAATAAATAAAAAATATTTTATTTTATTTTATATTTTTCTTGATTTCAGAAAGGAAGGGAGAAGGAGAGAGAGAGAGATTCTCAGCGATGAGTGAGAATCATTGATTGGCTGTCTCCTGCACACTCCACAC
Source organism: Myotis lucifugus (assembly GCF_000147115.1). NCBI lineage: Eukaryota > Metazoa > Chordata > Mammalia > Chiroptera > Vespertilionidae > Myotis > Myotis lucifugus. The sequence continues at coordinate 4,336,994 of NW_005871137.1, forward strand.
TGGGGACCAAACCCGAAACCCGGGCATGTGCCCTGAGCCAGAATTGAACAATGACCTCCTGGTTCATAGGTCAATGCTCAACCACTGAGCCATGCCAGCCGGGCATAAACAAAAAACATTTAAAAACCTAAATAAATAAAATTGCTATGCATGTAATTGTATGGAATTCTATGTGAATGCCATAAAAGAGGCAGTGTTGGGGTCCAGAAGAGAACAGATTTGCATGTGGTGCAAGCATCTGGGAAAGAAGGCTTATCCAGAGTCCATTTCAGATGAACTTTGATTTTGAAAGGACAGAAAAAAATTGCAATAACTGAGAATAGGAAAACAAAGGTCTCAGGCAGTCAAGATAACACTGTGTTCGCAGAAGTTTTTTCCTTTTTTTAAAAATAACCCTTTGGAATTGAGCACATGATCCCTGAAGGAGAGTAAATAGATGTGAAGGTGAAGAGATAGTGTGGGCTCTGAATGGTGACAGTCCGAAAGGTCAGGCTTCTGAGTGTTGTTTTAGTGAGAATATTTACAAAAGAACCTAGGTTTACACTTCTGAAACTCTTACCCTATATAATAAAAGCCTAATATGCTAAGTGTCCGATCGTCCAGTCGGCCGTTCAACCAATCAAAGCATAATATGCTAATGATATGCTAAGGCTGCTCAATCACTCGCTATGACATGCACTGACCACCAGGGAGCAGACAGTTGACTGGCTGATCAGTAGCTATGACGTGCACTGACCACCAGGGGGAAGACACTCTGACCAGTAGGTGAGCTTCCTGCTGGGGTCTGAGCGAGTCGGGCTGGACACGCCCTGGAGTTCTCCCGCAGTCCCTCCCCGGCTGGCCAACCTCCCGTGTCCCTCCCCGGCCCCAATCGTGCACTGTTGGGGTCCCTCGGCCTGGCCTGCGCCTTCTCACAATCTGGGACCTCTCAGGGGATGTTGAGAACCAGTTTCGGCCCGATCCCGCAGGCCAGGCCGAGGGACCCCACTGGTGCATGAATTCGTGCACCAGGCCTCTCGTATAATTATAAAATTAAAGACATAAAATAAATAAAAACAAATCTAAAAAGGAGTAGTTTTTACTCTGATTCAAATTTTGAGCATTACTTTTATGTAATAAAAATTTTTCTAAAATAAATTGCTGGCTCACAAGGTAGGTAAAGCACAGGTACTTCATCGCTATCTCCAGAATGTCTGTATTACCCTGTGCTGTGTTAACCGAATCTCTGAGTTTTTCTTTTGTAACTGTGTGAGTCCTTCATAAATATTCTGTCTCTTGACATTCTTTGGTGTTTGTGTGGCATTATATACCTATTATAGTCTACAAGCTTGCACTGAGTAAAGGGTTATGTTATTGTGCTGCACATGTTATTTTTACTGATGTCTAATTAAAGCACAAATTCATTAAATTATTTAGACTCTTACAAAACGATTTTCAGTTGAGACTTAACACTACAAAAAAGAACTTTTTTTTTTTCTTTGTAACTGCTAAGAGAATTCAACATGAATGTGATGGAATGTGTAAGTTGATTGCCCTTGTTTTGAAGACAGAATTTTCCAGTCTTAAAATTGCCATAGACATACTTATCAGCATGTATAGGTTAAATGTTGTCATTCTGGGTGATTGGTTATCACTGCAAGATTTTAAACAAAGGCAAACTGAAGTTAAGTAGCAGTCTTAGGTTAAAATCAGGTCATCTAGAATCTAGATTCCAGATGATTCAGAATATGACTGTATTCATTGTATTTATATTGCTGTGGAAATGAAAGCATAAAATAAAGAATTTCACATATAGAACTTGAAAAAGTCTCTTGAAAATACAGCATTCTTGGACTTCAATTGAAGAAACATAGAACTGATAGAAAAGGCATAATTTCTTATTAACAGTGTACCAAAAGGCTTTTTACTTTTTCCATTTTTAGCTTTATCTCACCACTCCTTGTTTGTTCTGTATATACCATTTCAAATAAGTGGAATTCTTGCAGTTCCAAAAATGCCATGTTGTGATTAGACTTTTGTGGCATTGTACATTTGGTTCTCTCTGCCTGGAAAGCCCTGTCAAAGGAAGCAAGCACATTTAGAAAAGAAAAGGAACTTTACTTGCAAGGAAGGTTTGCAAGGGAGTCCAAAGTTTAGAAAGATTGTTCCCAAATTCAAAAGTAAAATAGGTAATTTTAAGAAAAGACCCCCACATGATTACTAAGTTTCCAGGTTTACTATTTGTATGTTTGTTGCAGAAATAGCACTTTTCTCACATTATCATATCCATAAAAGGCTTCATTTATCTTCAGCCATTGTCGTAAAAGGTATGAGAGGGTCTTTTCCCTGCCAGGTATCAAGGCATATTAATAAGCTATAGCAAGTAAATTGTTTTAGTTAGGAAGTCAGTATCTTAAAAGAGAGGCTAGGTTTAGGTTTATTTTGAGCCCCAAAATGAGACAAAATGACTTTGTTTACCTCAGTGTATTTTATTTCTTTGGTCTTTAATTTTCTTGCTTAACCAGAATGGAGAACGGCATTTTTATTTCCTCAGCCCTCATTTCCTTTTCCTTCTGGTGAGTGCGTACTGAAACGTCAAAACCCATATCAGATTTTATATCCTCTGGGAAGCCTTTAACCCTTCCTCGGCCTTGAACTGTAAATTAGGAGTTCCATCTTGGTGCCAGCATGTGAACTATGACTTAGTAATTCTCTTTGTTGTACTTTTTAAATGAAATAAAGTTGCAGAATCATAGAAGTTAATTTATCCTTAAGTTTCATCTTTAAGAATGCCTGCTCAATAAGTAAAATTTTTGAAAAGGAATAGATAAACTTATCATTATTTTCAGATTTTATGATTGTCCATATAGGATGTCCAAGAGAATTGGTGGACAAACTATTAAAACTGATAAGAGTTCATCAAGGTTGTTGGCTACAAGCCAACATTTTACATATAAAATCAATGGTGTGCTTTTCTATAATCACAACTATTTAGAAAGTATAATAGAAAAAGATGCCACTCTCAACAGTAACAAAAATTATAATGATCTTGGAATAAATAAACCTAACAAAGATATATAAGGCCTTTAGGGACAAAATTATATAAAATTCTTTTAAAGAAATATAAATTCATACAACATTTACTGGGTTCATAGTAAAGAAACCTTAATATTGTAGATTTCATTTTTCCCATATGAATGCATAAATTCAGTGCATTTCCAATTAAAATCCCAACAACTTTTTATAGAGAACTTGAAACATTTAAATATTAATATAGAAATGTGAACGGATGAGAGGGTCCTTTCCCTGCCAGGTAACAAAGCATATTAATAAGGTGTAGTAAATAAATATAGACTATTGCAACAGAATAGAATCCAGAAATAGGTTCATGAACAGATAGCAGCTTGCTGTTTGAAAGATAGGATATCATAAATCAGTAAAAAAGGTATTTTTCAGTAAGTTTTGCTGGTTTGAATGGTTCTTTATATGGTACAAATAAAATTTTATTCAGCTTCACACAGTACATAAAATTTCATTCCAGATGAATTAAAGAGAGGGATAAAAAAGAAAACTAAAACTATTAAGTACAAGTATATAGAAGAGATTTAGGAATTTAAGGATGAAGATTTCTTTCAAATAAAAGTGTAATCCATAAAAAGATTGTTAAATTTGATAACATGGAACAAAAAACACAGTGGAATAAAAGAAACCATACACATTTGTTAATAGACAAATGACAGTTTGAGAGAAGGTATTTTCATAATGAAGTTCAGACAAACAATAGCTATCCAGAATACAGAAAGAACTACAGATCCATGAAAAAATGCAAAAACCCAGTGGGGGCAAAAATGCACAGGAGACCTGAATGAGCAGTTTGTATACTCTGAAAGGCAGGCAAGCACACATGGATACTGGGGAAGTGCAGATGAGCACAGCAGATGTGATTTCTCTCCTGAATGATAACGTGTTGCTTGGATAGTTAATGTGCATGAGGGGAAATGACTTTCTCACATGCTACTTAGGGAAAGAGTGTGAATTGCCATAACCCCTTTAGGAAACATTTGGCACTATCTAATAAAATGGGAAATGCTTATATCATATCTACTAGAGGCTCAGTGCACGAAATTCATGTATGGGAGAGGGTCATCCCTCAGGCTGGCCTGTGCCCTCGGGGGATGTTCGACTGCCGGTTTAGGGGATCGGGCCTAAACCAGCAGTCGGACATCCCTTTTACAATCCGGGATGCTGCATGCACCAGTGACCATACTTTTCATACAGGTGAAAGGCATCTTGCTGTTGTATGGGCAGCTACATCTTTTTGCCCTGATTATAAAAAGTAGTACATAACATGATCCTTCTGAGGCAGTAGTACCATTTTCCCCATCTAATGGGTGGAAAAACTGAAGCAGAGAGAAGTTAAGTAATTAGCTTTGTCATACAGTTATAAGGGCTGACCACAGAATGTGCAAGCCAGAGTCCATGCAGATCATCGCTGCATCGTCCTGTTTTTTTAGTGTTAGGGTAGCCTTGCCAGGTTTGAATTTTTAAATCTAAGAGACTGTTCCCAATATATAGGGTAAGGTCCCTAGGCCTGGCTGGTGATCAGGGCCAATCTGTGGGGTGACTGGCGGACGGGGCAATCAGGGGCCCCCTGCTGGCACCCGCCTTGGCTGGCGTACTGGCGCCGCCCACTGACCGGCCCCACCCCCCGATTGCCGTCACTGGTTGCCTACCTCTCGGTGTGGGGGGCAGACACTCAATACAGAAGCGTCCTGCGTTGAGCATCTGCCCCCTGGTGGTTAGTGTGCGTCATAGCCACCGGTTGTTCCGCAGTTTGGTCAATTTGCATATTAGGGTTTTATTATATAGGATGGCCCATCAAGTCCATGTTTGTGCATAAGCCTAGAGAGAAGTGTTGCAGGTGTGTCCCCAAATCTAGAGTGATCATTGCCTCAATCTTTGTAATGGTGTAATATTGGAATTACTAAATGTCCATCTGTAAGGGAATGGATAAATCAAATATGCCATATTCGTATGATAGAACTTTAAAAAGGATAAACATCTGAAAAAAATCTGAAAGTATTAAAATATAATTGAAAAGATCTATAATTATATAGAGTTGGCTTAAAGATATTTGTAAATGAATAAAAAATACACTGACAATAAGGCTACATAGCAGCTTTATGGTGGTGGTGTGATAGGATAGATGTGGGTTGTTGATAAAGGGGACTTCAGTGTTATCTATAATCTTTTTATTATTTTAAAAGCCTGGAATTGTATGTGAACAATTGCTAATTCTAAATGTAAGTATGAGAATATGGATTTGTTTTATTTGTGCTTTTCTATATCTTTTATTAAATTTAAGACCTACTTTTAAATATAATTGGATGTGAACTGGTATTTTTCAAAGTAGGCTAAATTTAATTTTTATCATAATTCATCTTGACACAAATGCATTGAAATGTATAGGAACAAATGACATTTTTGCACTATATTTTTAGTGATGCCAACTGGTGGAAAGGAGAAAATCATAGAGGAATAGGACTCTTCCCATCTAATTTTGTAACAACTAATTTAAACATGGAGTCGGAGGCAGGTAAGTTAAATCTTAGGGAAGGTTAAATTGATTCAAGTTTTTTTCATTTGAATTTTATGCTTCAAGTTTGAATATAAAGTAAATTGGCATTTAATTCTTGTTTTAAAACATTTATAGGCAATACAATTTAACCTAGTTCTTACCATTTTTAAGGGGTTAACTTATCCATGTCAATTCCAAGAATTATTTCTTTATCATGGTGTTTTAAATCTTTTGAGAGTTAACATATGTAGTGACATATTATGCCTAAGATAATTTGTGACAAATTAAATATTTAAATCAACCTATTTATGATTTAAGAGGCAGTTTATGTCGGTTCAATACAAAGGATACTGGTTTTATTCATCATAAACCACAGTATTGAAGGAGGGGCAGTGGGGCTAGGGGCTGGTTGACAAGTGCCAGCTGTGGTTACAGGGGTTAGGAGAGGCTTTTCCCCACCTTGATTTGATCCTAGGATACTCCAGACAATAATATTGTTATCAAGATGGTAGGTTTCCCTCAGCTGCTGTCAACCTTGCAGAGAAAGCTTCCATTTGTGATGCAGGCAGGGAGGTGAAGGGAGCTGAGTGTAAGGAACAGCTAATAATAATAATACTAATGATGGTGGTGATCAGAAATAAAAGAGCTCAGGGCTGTTTGAGCAGTCATGTATCAGGCATTTTGCTAAGTCCTCTGCTTACAATATTTAATCCTCACAAGTCTGTGAGATGGGTAATTTTGTTAACCCATTTTACAGATAAGGAAACTGAGGCTGAGGGCTTATGTAGTAGGTGATAGAGCTGGGATTCTAAAGTCAGCCAGTCTGTCCTCATACTGATTCATTATAGGACATGTTGGTGCCAATTCTTACCAATTCTAGAGCACTTAAATTGAAAGCTCTGTTCATTGTATATAACAGCGATTTTCAACTTTTTGCATCTTGTGGCACACTGGTTGAAAATTGCTGCTGTATAACATCTTTTTTGTATGGTGGAGTATTGCATTTAATTAAAATAAAGTTGAGGGAGATGAATATTCATTTGAATACCAAATACTTTACCACTATTTATACTTTACATTCTTCTGGTCTGACTGTAAATAGATATGAAAATTGGAGGTATCATCTTTAATAACCTGATAGAATCACGCTCACGGGATGCAGTAGAGCAATTTCTCCTTGGCATAGGCTGGAGAGATTGAGATGCAGTTTTAAAAGTAAAAAATATTCTGGGTTTTCATTATATTTTTATGTTATGCTAAACTCTGCTTCTTAAGACATATTTGAAAGTTAGGCAAATATTTTAAAGAAGTGGCTAATTGAGGGGACTTAAAGATCCTTTGATTATACAGTTTTATTGTAATTTTCTTTTAACCAAAGTTTGCTTATTAAAATACTGGAGGCCTGATGCATGAAATTCATACACTGGGGGTGGGGGGGGGGGTGCCTCTCAGCCCGGCCTGTGGCCTCTCGTAATCTGGGACCCCTCGGGGGAATGTCCAACTCTCATAATCTGGGACCCCTCGCTTCTAACCACCTGCCTGCTCGCTCCTAACTGCCTGTTTGCTCGCTCCTTACTGCCTGCCTGCTCGCTCCCTATTGCTTGGCTTGCCGCTCCTTAGCACTGCTGTGGAGGGAGGCGGGAGAGGCTCCCACCACTGCCGCTGCCAGCTGTGAGCCAGCTTCTGGCTGAGCGGCGCTCCCGCTGTGGGAGCACACTGACCACCAGTGGGCAGCTCCTGCATTGAGTGTCTGCCCCCTCGTGTTCAGTGCTCATCATAGTGACTGGTCATTGTGGTCGTTCTGCCATAATGGTTGCTGGGCTTTTATATGTATAGATAGTATATGATAACAACACTCAATTAACATTTAAATAGTTTGAGGGTATATGTATAAATTATTTTTCAACCTTCTCTATATGAGGTTTTTTTCGTTTTGTTTTGTGTTGCTTTAATTATTAAAGTTAAGTTGCGATCAAGTCTATTTTTGTTCATATAGGAAATACTTTTTTTATAGCAAGGAAAGAGTGTAGAAAGAGCGCATAGATTTAACTGGAATTAGCTAAGTAGATAATATAGTCAAACCTCAGTTCTTGAATGTCTCCCATCTCAAACAATTTGCTTCTCAACCTGACAACCCTTTCATGCTCATGATACCTGTATGATTAATCAGGTGTCTCACAGGCGGCAAAGAAGAGAATGAGCAAGTATGAGTCAGTTTACTGCTAAAACTCATGTTGTTAATATCTCAGAAAATTGTGCTGTGAATATGTTCGTCTTTTTTTGCTTTTGTTGCTGCTTATTAATATTAAATTTTCTTTACTGTACATTTCACTTTTAAATTTTCATTTACATTTCATGTCCTTTTTATTTTTAAAGTGTTTATAGATTAGACAGTACATTATACATGTACTATATATAAGAAAGGTTAAAACAGGAAATCATTTAGGGGTCTGAATGGATTAATTCATTTTACATTATTTCTAATGGGAAAAAATGATTCAGTTTTTGATCAGCCTTCCAGAAATGAATACCCTACTCTTCTATATTTATTCACTCTATTGGTAATACCCATTTTCCAGAAAATGCCTGTTATGATCGTTCCCATTAATATTGCTTGCTTGGTCCACTAGAATGAAGTGCCATCAGGGCAGGTATTCTTGTCTGTTTTACTCATTGGTGTATTTCCAATGCCTAGAACAATGCCTGGCACATAGTAAGAGCTAAATATTTGTGGCATCAATAATTGAACATATGTAATAACGTATGAAATGCAATGACTGTACTATTTAAAGGATTTCCTTTTTTTCTTATTGATAATTACAGACTGCTTAGAAACAAATGACTAAAAGACCATAGTAAATGTTGAGGAACTTAAAGTTTACTTTGTTTTCATAGCAGCTGTGGACAAATTGAATGTAATTGATGATGAAGAAGAAGAAATTAAGATATCAGAGCCTGAGCCTGTTTATATAGATGAGGTAGAGCCCTTCTTTTGTTTAATAGTTAAATTATCACGACTTTTAAAATGCACTGTCCTTGAAAATGCTTGGAAAGAGTAATTTCTATGTTCATTGAAATGAAAACTCTAGTGAGTTTTTAAAGTATCCTATTATTTTTTAGGATAAGATGGATAGAGCCCTGCAGGTACTCCAGAGTATAGATCCAGCTGATTCCAAACCAGACTCCCAGGACCTCTTGGACTTAGAAGGTACTTAGTGAATATGAGGGATTACTTTACTGTCCTATAATGTTTTAGTGGTTTATAACATCTTAAATTTCTTCTACCTTGTGTTTGCTTGTAGAGATTAGAAATCTGTGGCGGGAAACAGAGTAGTATAGTTACACAGTAAACATATTACTTGGAGATTGTTGTTATAAACCTGCCTATCCTCTTCCAGAAGAAAGTCTTTGTGTTTCTGTAATCCCACTAATGAAATTGCCTGAAGAGATTGGCAGTCTAAAAAAGGACAGAATAAGAAATAACAGCCTATTAATAACTTAATTGAGTCAAAATATTAAAAATTCTTATTCCTGTCTTTATTCTCTTGTATAATTTTAAAGGTCAAAATTATACATGATCTGTGTTAACTTTGTAATGTAGTCATTTGATGCATACTGATGTCTTTATAGTCCTCAAGGAATTGAAACAAAGCAAATGTTTTTATGCCTTTTAAAAAAATTCTTTGAGGGAAAAATCTTTACCAATGGATAAATCTTAAATCTTTCAATAAAAGAAAGTCTAGTTATGACTATGGAATATTCTAGTCATTATATCAGTGTTTCATTTGGAAATACACATGTTTAATTTTGAAATGGCTTAAATAAATGAAAAATGTTCATATTTCATCTCTTCATAATTACATATTTTATACACTGACTCAAGTTTATTTTACTTAGCTAATGATAGTTTCCTAGGTATTTTTAAGATTTTGAGATAACTCCAAATTTCACAGCCTGTAAAACTTAGTACTTTTAGAGAATACAGTGGAATTTCTGTTTTTTTTTACTTTGCCTTTGGTCACATATTAATATTGGTGCTGAATAGTATTAAAATTAGGTCTTATATAGTCCTTCCTCTAGCATTCTCTTTGTATTATGCATGGTGTTGCATAGTGGTGCTCTGTTGTTAAACATTGTTTAAATTTACTTAAACTGGTTTAAGTTTAAAGATTTTAAAATATGTTTATATTTACAGGTATCTGCCAACAGATGGGTCCAATGATAGATGAAAAACTTGAAGAGATTGATAGGTGAGATTCTTTGTGGTCAGTCTGGTCAATCTATTGAAATTACTTCTCAGTTTCTCAAACTCTTACGAACTAGTAGCAAAGTGCTACTTATTATTTTGGTAAAAAAAATTTTTTTTTCATGGCAACAGAGTATCTGTAGAAGCATGGACTCTTGTTCTTATGGTGCCAGTCTTCATTTTCTTCCTTGGGCTGGAATTGCTGGATAATAAATAATGAAGAATAAATTTGTATAGAGTGCAAAATGAGAACAGGGATCTTAGCCAAGCATTGTCTTGTTATGTGATGAGAATTAGTATTTGTAAAACTTTCAAGTGAAATTTCCCTTTTATTTGTGAAGCTAAATCCAATGAACATACCTTCTCTTATTTTGCTTCCTTGTATTTCTGTTGTGTTTTTAAGTTCATTATCCCAGCTACTCTTACTCTTCCTTAGAAATATCAGCAGCACGGAAAGATAGGCTATCAGGGTATTGATCTATTTATTTATTTTTTAGCCCCTTCTGTTCCTCAGAGCTTTCTATCTGAGGGAGAAGTAATAGTGAAGGGAAGATAAGGATAATAGTGTTTCATAGTCATCCCTTTTTAGATTCTGTTTATTGAACTGCTGTATAAAGCCGCACAAGAACAGGGGCTACTTTACTTACTGCCTTCACCAGAGAAGGGTAGTAGCAGCAAGTTTTTCTTGTCACTGGAGATTATAGTCTTTGTTCCGTCGGGCTTTTGTAATATATTCTTTGTATTTTCTACAGAAATGAAAAATACATCCCTGTTGGACTTAATGAAATGATAGTGATAGTCTCATCACATTTTATTGTTCTTATTTTGAGGAAAGCATTAACTATCTATTTAAACATTTGCTACTTTGGTTTCGGTGCAGGGGTGTTAATGGTCAATGAATGATCAAACTGGAAAAGGAGCCTGTGGTTAATTCTTAGCCATACTTCTGTTAGCATGGACACTAATGTCTGAAGCTTCCTGTGTGGTTTACAACTGATAGTTCTGAAAGTATGACCTACCTCATACAGTCACACATGCAAGAGAGGAAACAGCATATTTTGTTTGTTTCAGGTATAACATTCTTAAAGAGGAAAGGTGACAAGTCTTGATAGGTCTCAGGCCAGGTCATTTATTTGAGAGCCCTGTGTCTGTCTGTTTGCTGGCCTCTGCCTCTTGTCTCTTAGGCCTCTTGCGTATATATGAAAAAGAGCTACTTTTAATAAACAGGCTTGATGGATGCCTGATAAAGTGACCATGTAACTTTTATGAACTTGTCAGTTGCAAAGGGAGTTCTTTATTCCTCCCAGTGGAACAGACAGACGGGTACCAAGTCAGAAGGATTTTCTCTGGAATTCCTTGGGCAAATTGAAAATATATTCTCTTATTTGGATTTGTTTTTACATAATAAGGTATTTCGTTTCACTTACTTTCTCAAAAGCAATCAACAAATAAGAGCAGTAGAGACTAGTTTATATAACATTTTCATTTTCAGGGATAATTATTTAAAAAATTTTCAGTTGATCCTTTCATGAATATAAGCAAATGGAAATATGCATGATTTTGTTTGTGACTGTGTTTTTATTTCAGTCATATTGTATTTCATAGCAGACTCTGGGCCTTGCCTGAGTTCTTTCTTCTACTAAGATTTTTAATTAAGGCCTGGACTCTTCCCAAAATTGAGAATTTTTTTTTTCTTTGTAATTGAGTTTCCAACAGAAATCTATAACACATGGAACAAAAGTCTCCTAGCACCAAAATTATGATTTGATTGCATTTTATGAGGTGTGGAAAGGACTAGTTTTATGAAGTCACATTAGCTAGTTATTATAAGAATTAAATAATTCCTCCTCCTGTTTTCCCGTTTTGAATATTCTTTCATTGTACAAGGTGGGGCAAAAGTAGGTTTACAGTTTCTCGTATGGAAAATAATTAATATAAGAATAAGTTCTGTGTTTTGCATACTCATAACTATAAACCTACTTTTGCCCCACCCTGTATATAAAGAACTATTTAAAATATGAATAGAAAATGTGCTAAATTTGCCTAACTGGTGTGGCTCAGTGTTGGAACGTCAGCCTATGAACCAGGAGGTCACGGTTTGATTCCTGGTCAGGGTACATGCCCGGACTGGGGGCTCGATCCCCAGTGGGTGGTGCGTAGGGGGCAGCTGATCAGTGATTCTCTCTCATCATTGATGTTTCTCTCCCTCTTCCTTCCTCTCTGAAATCAGTAAAAATATATTTTTTAAAAATGTGCTACATTAAAAAATAATTTGTGTTGCTAAATATATGCTTAAAAACTATGAAGAGTATTAAAGTGCTTTTCTTCTATATCAGGAAGCATTCAGAATTGTCTGAGTTGAATGTAAAAGTCTTAGAAGCTCTGGAACTCTATAACAAATTGGTGAATGAAGCACCAGTGTATTCAGTTTATTCAAAGCTCCATCCTCCAGCACATTACCCACCTTCATCAGCTGGGGTTCCAATGCAGGTGAGCCTCTTTTTTTAGAATATTTTTAAAATTAAAAAAATAGTTGCCGAAACCGGTTTGGCTCAGTGGATAGAGCGTCGGCCTGTGGACTGAGGGGTCCCGGGTTCGATTCCGGTCAAGGGCATGTACGTTGGTTGCAGGCATATCCCCAGGGGGAGATGTGCAGGAGGCAGCTGATCGATATTTCTCTCTCATCGATGTTTCTGACTCTCTCTCTCCCTTCCTCTCTGTAAAAAATCAATAAAATATATTTTTAAAAAAATAATTTAAAAAAGTTTTAAAGCATGGTATTAAATTTTCTATGGTTCATGAATAAAATTATAAAACTCATTTTTGATAGTCAAAAAGTATTGGCTAAATAATTAGTGCTCACCAGGACAAATTAGATACTGATATTTCACAAATACATTTTAGTGCATTTTTAACAAAATAAAGAGACTACTAAATATATGAGAGGACTTTGGTTCTTTTTATGCTTTGTAAATATAAAGCATAAATCTTTAAAGTATATATAAGTCCTTTTTGTAAGTATAGAGTATAGATCCTTAGATTTTAGGACACTGTGAAACATATCAGAAGTTTTCCACATGAGGTACTGATGCTGTTCCTATTGCTCAACAAGCAAGATTTAACATTTCTGTCAAGATTTCTTTGACTTGTGTGATTATTAAAAGGTTTAGTTAATGAACTACTTTTGTTCTCAGATCATGTTTTATGTTTTCTTAGATGCATGACTTAAATTGGTAAAATTTCATGTATCATGAGGATATGATGCCGGCTTATTGATGCAGGTTCAGTAAGCTATACATGAACAGCATCTTTTCGCAGGACTTTACACCTTATGTATGCTTCCCAGCTGAACTGAATACTTATTTATCAGTTTCCAGTATTCTGAAGCCTTTTTCAAATTTCAGCCAGTTAGCAATTGAATTCAGAATGAGCTTTGATGAACAGAATTCATGTTAATTTATGAAAACTGGTATGTAAAGGATGGTGTGAAGGAGAGGCCAAAAAGAGAAGAGAATGTGGTTGCGTAACCTAGATGACTTGAGATAACATAATTGTTAAGTAGAAAAAGAATAGTTACTATGGTAACTGTCACATCAAACAAGATGCCTTTATCAAATATGCTATGCCCTTAACTTTTAAAAATGATGGAAGAGTCATTACAATGAAAGTAGAAAGGATTTCTGGGTGCAGAAGACATCTGGAGTATATTCAATATTGCTTCTCTTTTCAGAGTTATTTGCTGCTGCTGTGAAAATGGAACAAAATAGAAATGTCTACCATTTATATTAAAAGAATTATATTATTTTTGCTTCTCTGTATGTCTGGAAAGGGTTGTCATTCTTATGTCAGGTTTTTGTGTTTAGTTGCATACGATTTACAACCTGTACTTTGCTACACACAACTCAATTATTTAAAAAGAAAATCATAAATTCCCATAGATTGGCACTCCACTTTCTATACTGGGGTGAATGGATTGGTAAAACCAAGAACATTTTATTTCATTTAGGTCTTTAAATATATTGTTAGATAGATGTTTGGGAGTTCAGTGAGTCAATTTTTCTCTTTGTTAATAGACATACCCAATTCAATCACATGGTGGAAATTATATGGGTCAAAGCATTCACCAAGTTACTGCTGCCCAAAGCTACAGCCTAGGACCAGATCAGATTGGTCCACTGAGATCTCTGCCTCCAAATGTGAATTCCTCAGTGACAACGCAGCCTGCGCAGGCTCCGTATATGAGGTAAGTTTTGGGAGCTGTGTTAATTGTATAATTGGGTGCATTCCATTTTCACAGACTTTCAGAAGGAGAATAAGTAGACCCTTTTCTTTGTAATAATAGTGCTATCTTTTACTGTTGAGATAAAGTTATAGAACTGCCCATTCATAATTTCATGAAGTCAGAATGATGCTGCTCTTAGCTTTGTTACCCACACTAAGACGGTTGCCCATGGCTTATAGTCTGGGTCCTGGAACAAAATAAAGCTAACTGTCCACAGGGACCAAGCCCATGATATACTTTAGCATATATATATACTTTAGCATGGTGCTGTAATCAGACTAGCAAAGTAGTCCCAGACATATTTATCGGTATGCATGCCTAAAATCAGAAAACTGTTATCTTGACTCTTAAAGAAGTGTGTTTGAGTTGGGGAATTTGTGGTCTAATTTTTTATGATAACACTTCTATTCTGAAAATCGTATTTAAATCTTGCTTTCTATTAACTTTGCTTAGCCACACCGAATGTGCACTCCATATAATCATGTGTAGATGATCTCTGAGGTCTCTCCCTACTCTTAAATTCCATAAGTATACATTTTAGCTATCTGGAAATTAAATAAACTTGTTCATATTGGTGTTTGATTAAATGCAGAATTTTGTTATCTTGGGTAACACTAAGAATTATAGAGAAGAAACAGGTAGTGCAAACATTAATCCTCCTATACTGTGAGCAGTGTATTTGGTGTAATTTAAAATTACATATCTTTTAAGATAAATGTATGTAGTTACAGGAACAAACAGAAGTCCTGTAATTTAGTGTAGTTTTTCAACTTAGTTTTCTTTTAATAGTGTTAATAAGTAAACTATAGGTCAGAACTATGTTGCAGGTAGATGCAGGTTCCTATGTAGAGTACACCATTCTCTCTGCCTTCATTAATTTTATGTAGGGATTTAGATTAGGCTGGGCAGCTTTGAAAGTGCTCTACCAAAGGAAAGAGGAAAGAATATGTGAGGAAAACAGGTGGGCTCCTCCATGCTGAATGGAGAGATGAGGAAGGGAGAAAGAACATGGACTAAAGGTGTACTTGAGCTCCCCAAAAGATTTTTAAATTATTTCAGATTAAATGGACCTTGTTATCTTATATTTTTTACTTTTTGAGTACTTTCTTCTTACCAAATACAAAAATTACATTAACTAGTTAACTGCCACGTGTCCAAAATGGAAACCATCCCCACACACCATGATATTTTGAATTTAATTAAATCATCTGACTCTGGAGTTGAATGAAGGATGTCATCTTCTTGCGAGGTGCATGGTTCGATCATTTCTTCATATGATGCCATTTATGGGGGTTGAATTTTATTTGCGCAATATATTGCAACAATAAATTCAATAATAAAATAATGACAATTTTCAATTCTACGGAAATATCAACAAAAGCGAGCGCAAAATAAAAATAAACTGTCGACATGAAAAGCCTCAAAACACTAAATTTTGTTGATGCTCCAAAGACAAAATCTGTAAAAAAATAATGAAGAATGCACACCATGTTTACCATTTAGGCGTGAAATTCATGATAACACAAACAAATCTCAACGAACAAAAAAAAAAAACCTCTCAAGTGTCGCAGTGTTTCTCTTGCACGTCTGAGTGGCAGCCCTATATGTTGATATTGGAATTTCTTCCATATGCGCCGGAATATTTACGAATTTAAGTTACCATAATTTTCTTTACAAACCCAGAGATGTCACTAACAAGTCTGATTTTAAAATTGGGCGACCAGAGTTGATATGCGAGATTTGTGGTTATAGATGCGCATGGCATGTGGGGAAGGTCTGCCACTTGTGTCTTATGGCGTACAAAGGGTTAACAGTGTTAGATAGGTAGAGTGAGTAAATCACAATTGGAATAGCAGAGGTAATAAACTTGAAAAGATAGAAAAGGCATTTTTATTTTCTCAGGATGATTGATTTCTGACCATAACCTAGACTATGCAAAGTAAACATGGTTTTCTTTTTAAAATCTTGTTTGTAGCCCTGGACAAGACCCTGTTTCCAATCCTACTTATATGAACCAGAACTCTGCCCTTCCATCAGCTGCTGGCACAGCTGCTTACACGCAGCAGATGGGGATGTCTGTGGACCTGTCATCTTACCAGAACACTGCGGCCAGTCTGCCACAGCTGGCAGGCTTCCCCATGGCAGTTCCAGCGCACGCCATGGCCCAGCAGCAAACAAATTACCACCAGCAGCCCCTCCTTTAGAAACAAGTCAGGCGTTTTCTTGAAAGCCTTTCTATGTGTATTATTCGACCAATATAACTCTAATCTGAAAATATTAAGAGGAAAAAAAATTTTTTTTTGAGGATGGACCATGAATAAATAAAGCACAAAAACTCTTACTCTACTAGTCCATAAAAGGGTTTTTATCAGTCCAGTTTGTTTGAAGTCAAACTTTTAAACAGAGGCAGCTTCCAATTAGTTTTGTCTTAATTTCAAATTTCTCTACACAAATCTGGATACCCAATAAGTAGCCTTATGACATTAAACAGCATGATATGTTTACGTTTTATAAAGAAACCATCCTTTATCCCTAAAATGTCATGTTAATTGGGAGAGCACCGAAACCTTTAAATATATTTTGTCTGCATATTTTTTTTCAGTTTCCCACACACCATTATTTTTAAAGGCAAATATCTTATTGTGCAAGCATTTATCTTGCCAACATATTTCCTTTTGGCACCTTAAATTGCAGTTGTATTTGCAGTACTGTCAGTTTTGCTCTCAGTGTTATGTTGAGTAATAATTAGCATATCATTGTCTACAGTAGCAAGAGAAATTTGGAAGGAACCAAGTGTTTTCTGTTATTAAAAGTGAAGACCATGTAAATGCAGATGTGTGATAAAGCACTTAGCTAGTCCCCCGTCATGCCAGTAGTGGGCTAAGGAGTGCCCCAGAAAACATTTCCATTCCCTGGAGAACATTTCTTTTCCTGCAAGGGTCCCTGGAACTTAGAATTGCCACTGTACCGAACTTTTCAAATGACTGGCCATTCTGGGTTGAAGATGTGGTCCCTGTGTTTCCTTCATGCAGTGGGTGTGAAGAGATGCTGCATTTCCTTTTTACCATAACATGTGAATTTGAGCCATGAGACATTCCTAATAGTTGGATGTGATGGATGCCAACCATGGATGATAAGTGTGTTTTTATTGATACATGCTGCTTCACAGGTGATTCAAGTACCATTGCTGTGCCAGGCTGTCGAAAAATTGGGCCATTTCTTTCTGAGCCTATGGAATAACAGCAGGCAGTGGATTGATAGGGAAGCTATCAAGACAGTTTTTCTGAAATCTACATTTTAAATGAGCTTATAGTACTAACAGATTCCACTGTAGGAGTTGGGTAGTGACTCAATAGGGATTGTTTTCTTTTCTAAAAATTCCCACACTACTGCATCATCTACCAATTTTTTAGATAACACAAAATAGAAAATGCAAATACATATGCCTTCAGATATATAATACTTAGACGGGGAAAAACGATAAACGTAAGTTTAGTTTTAAAAAGTTAATTATATGGAAGCAAGATTTCTATATTACTTTTTAAAGAAAGCCCTTAATCATTCTACTAAGAATCCATATGAAATAGTGCTCTACAAATTTTTATCATTTACTGTTTAAAGAAATTTGATTCTAAGTATATTCCTTTTTCA
This sequence comes from Myotis lucifugus, assembly GCF_000147115.1. Lineage (NCBI taxonomy): Eukaryota > Metazoa > Chordata > Mammalia > Chiroptera > Vespertilionidae > Myotis > Myotis lucifugus. The sequence continues at coordinate 4,354,730 of NW_005871137.1, forward strand.
AGGAAACAGTATCCTAGAACAACATGGTCTATATACTACTTGGTTTACATTTAAAGGGAAAAACAAGCAGTTTGTTCTGTTTTTCATCCAGTGTTTCTTTTCCTTCCATGTGAATTAAATTATATACTTATAAAAAATTCTAAAGTGGCACCTTACCTTTTGGAAACAAATCTATTCTTTAAAGAATGCAAAACACAAAAAACATTTACAAAGCTGCTCTTGATAACAGTTAATGTTTGCATATATATATGGCAAATATTTTTTTCTCCCAAACAATATTTAATAAACAGCTATTTTAATATTTGTGTAAATATTTTATGTATAATTGTCATTGGAATTGTAAAAGCTTAATTCTTCAGAAGTTGAACTAGTATAAATATTGCACACCCACTAAATCGAGATCAGCCAATTGAGTAATTTTGGAATAATGTAACATGCAACATGTATATAAATAGTGTATATTGGCACTTATCTGTGAAATTTTATACATTCAGAAGTTTCTTCTCCCTCTTAAAATAATTTTATTTTTGCCATATTGTAATGAAGTTTGTGTTGCAGGTTGTTGATAGTATGAAAATGTTATTAAATTGGTGTACTGAGATCTTTTTAGTGTTGAGAAATACAGGTTGTTATTTTTCTTTTCTATGATCTTAGGGATTGTATTTATTTTAAAACCTGTTTATAATTAAATGTTTTCTGCCAAAGGAACTGTCTAACATCAGATTTCTACATTGGATTCATACTTACTGTTTTGATAATAAAAATAACTTCTGCTATTTCACATGAAGTCTTGGCACATCAGAAAGAATTCCTGAAATTGCAATTTTCATTAATCTAGAAAACTTTCCCCTGGGTGTTAAAATATATGAAGCGGGATATGGTTTTTTGTTGTTGTTAATCCTCACCCGAGGATATTCTTTGCATTGATTTTTAGAGAGAGTGGAAGGGAGAGGGAGAGACAGAGAAACATTGATTGGTTGCCTCCTGCACATGCCCAACCTGGTGGAGGATCGAGCCTTCAACCAAGACGTGCCCTTGACTGGAATCGAACCTGCGGCCCTTCAGTCCATGGGCTGACATTCTATCTACAGAGCCAAACTGGCTAGGGCTGGATATGTTCTTATAGTGTGGAAAATGTAGTCTACCAACATTGTCTTTTAATTTGATGATTTATTTATAAAATTACCTGAACATGAAATGGTTATAATTATCAATTATGATAATTGAAAGATACATTGTCATCATATGCAATTTCAAGTAGTTGATTTTTGACCACATAGATTTCATTGTACATTTTGAAGATGTTTGGTTATAAAATTTCACCTTCCAGGTTGTTAACAAATTAATTTTAAATGTTAAAAAAATTATGACTTGGGGACATTTTAAAAAGTTTTTCATAGTAAAAATTGTATGTGTCAAGTCTCCTGACTTCCAGGAGAGAATTTATTGAAGTTATTTTTGTAAGTAACAAATTATAAAGAATAGAGCACCGATCTATTTGTCATACTTTGTTTCTATCAAAAGACATTTTCCTCATTTGCTTCCATCAGTTTTAGTCAATAAAGGGGAGGACCCAGTTCTAAGGGTTTGATTTTTAAAAATTTATTTTCTTTTGAAGATTAAAAATTTATTTTTTAAAGTTTCGCCAGAAGAATTAATTCTAATATTACCAAGCTAAATTTGAATTAGACTTTTAAAAAAGCCTTACTGTGTCAAAAAGAGAAATTATGTTGCTGACATAGTGTAATGGGATGAATAGTGTCCCCCCAAAATTCATGTTAACCCAGAATGTCAGAATGTGACCTTATTTGGAAAAAGTCTTTGTAGTATATAATTAAAGGTTTTGGGGTGACATCCTGGATTTAGGTAGATCCTAAATCCAATGACTGATGTCCTTATAAGAAGAGAAGACACAGAGACACAGCGAGCAAGGCATGTGAAGATGAAGGCAGAAATTGGGAGTTTCGCTGCCACAAATCAAGGACTGCCTGCAGCCACTAGAAGTTGGAGGAAGCAAGGAGCCTTCCCCAGAGCCTAGAGCAGTGATGGCGAACCTATGATACGTGTGTCAGAGGTGACACGTGAACTCATTTTTTTGGTTGATTTTTCTTTGTTAAATGGCATTTAAATATATAAAATAAATATCAAAAATATAAGTCTTTGTTTTACTATGGTTGCAAATATCAAAAAATTTCTATATGTGACATGGCACCAGAGTTAAGTTAGGGTTTTTCAAAATGCTGACACGCCGAGCTCAAAAGATTCGCCATCACTGGCCTAGAGGGAACTTGGTCCTGCTGACACCTTCATTTCTAATTTCTAGCCTTTAGAACTGAGAGGGAAGAAATTTATGTTGTTTAAGCCACAGTTTGAAGTACTTTGTTAGGGCATCCCTAGGAAACTAATAAACATTGATAAAAGTATGCAGCGAAATTGAGTGCCATGCACTCCAAACTTGTAAGATTGGCTAAAATTGTCACAAGAGTTCTGAGACAAATGTCTAGTCCAGTAGCAGTTTTTATGTTTTCTAAACTAGAATGAAATGGCCTGGATAAATGAAACCAAACTCCCAGTTAATTCCACAATCCCATTTTACTGATTTTTTAAACACCACATCTGTATTTCAATAATTGATTTCTTTATGCCAAAGGTGTTAACAAATAATTTATACATTTACTGTCCACTCTTCTGCCCATCTGGAGTAGTGGGTGTTGGAAGGGAGATGTTCAAAGACAAACAGGAACAGAAGAAACAAAACTGGATGAATATTCCCCACAAATAATACCGAAGAATGGAGTTTGGTTTTGTTCTTATTTTACACCATTTAATATCCTAAAGAGTAAAATAAAGGCTTCCCAGTACCTTTATAGCGAATCAGTGACCTTTACTGATTACACTTTGGTCAAAGGAGCCAGCTATCATTTTTTAAGAATTGAGATGATACATATAATTAGCCTATTTATTTGTTCTTTCATTTATTCATTCATTTATCCTCATCTGAGGATATGTTTTACTGATTTTTAAAAAATATATATTTTATTGATTTTTTTACAGAGAGGAAGGGAGAGGTATAGAGAGTTAGAAACATCGATCAGCTGCCTCCTGCACACCCCCCACCGGGGATGTGCCCGCAACCCAGGTACATGCCCTTGACCGGAATCGAACCTGGGACCTTTCAGTCCGCAGGCCGACGCTCTATCCACTGAGCCAAACCGGTTTCGGCTGTTTTACTGATTTTAAAGAGAGAGGAAAGGGGAGAGAAACAGCCATGTGAGGGAAACATCGATCAGTTGCCTCCTGTACATGTGCCCACTAGGTATTGAACCTGCAACCTAGTTATGTGCCCTGACCAGAAATCGAACCTGTAACCTTTTGGTGCACAGGACGATGCTCCAACCAACTGAGCCACACTGGCCAAGGTATAATATAATTGGCCATTTTAAAGTGAATGTGATTCAGTGGCATTTAGAACATTCACAATGTTGTACAAACCCCACCTCTAGTTCCAAAACTAGAACTTTGTGTCTTTTTTCGTTTAGCATAATGTTCGTGAGGTTCATTTCCACATAGACCACCGTATATGAGATTCACATACATATACTGTGGTCTATGTTGTTCATGTGTTGGTGGTCCGTGGTCCTTGGGCTGTTTCCACCTTTTGGCTATTGTGAGTAGTGCTGCTATGAATGTGTGTGTACCTGTATTTGAGTACCAATTTCCAGTTCTTTGAGATACATGGTAATTCTATTTAATTTTTTGAGGAACTGCCAAACTTAACACAGCTGAACAATTCTACATTCCCACTAGCAATGATGAATGTTCCAATGTCCCTACATCCTCACCAAGGTTTATTTCCTATTTTTAAAAATTATAGCCATTCTAGCAGATGTTGAAGTACTTCATTGTGGTTTTAGTTTGCATTTCCCTAACGGCTAATGATGTTGAGCATCTTTTCACATGCTTATTGGCCATTTGTATAACTTGTTTGGAGAAATGTCTAAGTCTTTTGCCTATTTTTTAATTGGGTTGTCTTTTTGTTGTTGGGTTGTAATAGTTATTTATATATTCTGTATACTAGACCCTTACTAGATAAACGATTTGGAGATATTTTCTCTCATTCTGTAGGTTGTCTTTTCTCTTTCTTGATGATGTTCTTTGATTCACAGAAGTTTTTAATTTTGATGAAATCCAGTTTATTTTTTCTTTTGTTGCTTATGCTTTTGGTATATCTAAGAGTCCATTGCCAAATCCAGGGTCATGAAAATTTTCTCCTATTTTCTTCTAAGATGTTTATGGTTTTAGCTCTTATAGTTAGGTCTGTGACCCATTTTGAGTTAAATCGTGTGCATGGTGTGAGGTAGGAGTCCAGCTTCATTGTTTTGCATGAGGTAGTTACCCAACTAAGACTGTTCTTTGACCAGCCACTCTTTGACACTGCTATAACACACCCTAAGGGTAGTCAGTTCTAGGACCTAAGTTGTACAACTATGACAGATCAACCCTATAGCTATATAGTTGGCAGTCCTAAGGGGTGACAGCCTTGTCCTCACCTGATCACTGTGTCACACACCTCAAGGGGTGTCAGTGCTATCTTGTTAGGATAGAGCTCCCAGTGGTGAACAGATCTATCACATGAACGGATGTGTTAGGTGTCAATGTAGAGATGGTTTTTAGCTGTCACATATTTTCCCCCTCCAAGTAACTTCAGACAAGTATTGTGAAAAGTGCATTGTCTAAAAAGAAAAACGGGACTAAAATGCTAGCCAAAAATAATCTTACCATATTTCTTTCCTGGGAAACCCCCTGGGATTTTCACCTGTGAATCATTGGCCAAAACTGGGTCAAAAGGCTACTCACTTAAGAGGCAAGTGAGCTGGGAAAGTGAATATTTTGTTTTCCAGCCTCCAAATGTATGGAGAGAAGGCAGGGGAGAAGATTGGAGTTAATGTAGAGGGTTCCTTTATACAGTATCGGTCACAGAGATAGTCCTGCCCACTGTGTTGCCAGTGTGGTAAATTCAGTCGAATTGCTCTGTCACTCTGCCAGGGTCAAATAAGCTCTTGTTAAGATTCTCTGGTATAAGCATACCATCGTTTTCAGTCAATAAAGGCTAGAATTAATATATTTACAGCTGAACTAATTGTTAAAGCTGAGACCTTCTTTTATTATTTATTTTTAAATATATTTTATTGATTTTTTACAGAGAGGAAGGGAGAAGGATAGAGAGTTAGAAACATCGATGAGAGAGAAACATCCATCAGCTGCCTCCTGCACACTCCCCACTGGGGATGTGCCCGCAACCAAGGTACATGCCCTTGACCGGAATCGAACCCGGGACCCTTGAGTCCGCAGGCCGATGCTCTATCCACTGAGCCAAATCGGTTAGGGCTGAGACCTTCTTTTAGAAACCTCCTTAAGAGAGACAGAGGCCCTACAAGTGGAGATGGGAATAAAAGTTTCAAACTGCTCCTGTCTCTTCTGTTTTGAAACATGAAAAAATTAAAAGATTTATTAGCATTCGTTAATGCATTCAATAACATTGTTATATGCTGGGGATGCTAAGAACTTGAGTTTCCACGCCTGAGCTGTATTTGTGGCTTCGCCATGCACTCACTAGTTGTGTAATGGTAGGCATTGCACTTTGCCTTGATTGAAAACCATTTTCATATACATTGTCATTGAATTCTCGTAACACTTGTTAGGAAGACAGGCAGACAAAGAGATTAATCTTCACAAGCTAGTAAGATTCTAAACTAGGCTCTGTCTCTGGCGCAAGCATGTGCTTTTCCTCACTACACGAGAGGGACTATTACCTAGAAATAATTTGTTTGATAAGGTTGTCAAGTTATCTCCGGTGACAGCTTCCTTTCCCACAAAGCACTGAGATGAATGGGGTCCCAAAGGGCTCCCCCAGGTAGAAAATGCCTTCAGATGTGAGAATACTCATGTAGGAAGAGCATAAGGGTGGCTGGATCTGTGTAATGTGTACCTTGCAATTAGCCCCGTCACGCAGGTGAGACCAGAGCTTGATGTAGACAGATGTGCTCTCTCTGAGATTCTGTGAGGAGGAGGGGTCAGGTGGAGAAAGCAAGAACTTAAGGAAGCTTACAGAATTCTGTGTTTTGTGACTAGCGAAAAGCAAAACTCAAGCCAATGCTGAGGAAAACACCAAGTGACAACTGGTTGAGGCTGTTTTGAGCTAGGAGAGTAGTTTTGAGTTGAAGCTTAGGGACCCAGGGCCTACACAGCCTGGTTTCTTCAAAAATCAGAGTTGCTGAGAGCTCCCAGCCTGAGCATGGGGTTCTTTTATGTTCTGGATAAGGACCAGACTCTTTAGAATCACATATTAGGATCTTCACGATCTCACCGTTGGCGGCCCTGCTAGCCCATTCTTCCACTTTCCTGCACACACGCTAGATTCCAACCCTCAAACCCCAAATTCCTCAGGTGCCAATTTTGCTTTTTCACACCTGTGTTTGGCCCTGTTATTTTTCTCTGTCTGAAATTCTTTTACCCATCTAACAAATTGTCTTTCAAGTGTTGGCTCAAATTTCCCTGATTCTGGCCCCAGACCATGCTGCATGTCTGTAGCACCTTGTGATTATGTTATAGGGGTTGTCATGTTAAACTGGGATGACCTGTCTTTGTGTCAAAAGGCTCTGGCTCTGTCTCAGATGCTATAGTTTGGCCCATTCAATATGCATTTGCAGCCTTCATATGGAAATCAGCAAACAAGTTAATAGCATTTGCCTTCCAAGACTCCTTTGCAACCCGGGTGGCCACATGACATGATTCTGGTCAATGAGATATAGGTCAGAGTTCCTGGGGAGGGCTTCCTAGGAAGAAAGAAAAAACTTGGAAGGAAAAGGTTTTTTGCTCCTCTTCTTCTGGCTTAGAAGGCAGGTGCAATGTCAGGAGCTAAAGCGATCATGTTGTGACCAGGGGGAAAGTTACGATGGTTCAGGAAGATTCAGAGTACCTGGCTCCTAGATGACATCTCTAAGTGGCTGTACCAGTTCTAGGCTATCTTCCTCTGGACTTCTTATGTGAAAAAATAAACGCTTTATCTGTTACCTCTATTTGTCTAGACTTACTTTTGGTAGGGTTTTGCTATTTGTATCTGAAAGCGTTCTACCCCGACTAGGTCTGTAAAATCTTTTAAAACTTGGAACTGTTTTATTCACTGGTGTATTCCCAGGCCCTAGCTCAGTGGTCGGCAAACTCATTAGTCAACAGAGCCAAATATCAACAGTACAACAATTGAAATTTCTTTTGAGAGCCAAATTTTTTAAACTTAAACTATATAGGTAGGTACATTGTTATTAACTTAATTAGGGCACTCCTAAGCTGGCCTTTGCTAAAATAATAATAAAGCCTCCAACACAAAATAATTACAATTCTCAAATTGATGACAAAAATACCTGTAGGATTTGCAGCTGGTTGGAAAAATAGAGGTAATTTTATGCTTCGAGTGGGTACTTTTGTCACCCGTGCGCGATTTGCGGAGGCGACTAGCACTAACCACTGCACATGAGACTGCTGACTGACTGGCTCACTCAACTCGTGCATGAATCGTGCGCCTCCCCCGTGCAGCGTATCCCGTGGCCCGCCTGCGCCGCGTCTCCCGTCGCCCTGCCGACCGACACCCCCCACTTCTTCTAACGCCACTTCTTCAAAATAGACTCGCCCAGGCCGAAAACCGACTTCTGCGCATGGGCCATGAAGTTTCAATTGCACTGTACGTGCAGGCCCGCACGTGGTATTTTGTGGAAGAGCCACACTCAAGGGGCCAAAGAGCCACATGTGGCTCTCGAGCCGCGGTTTGCCGACCACTGCCCTAGCTTAGGCACAGGAAATGTTTGTGGAATCTATAATAATAAAAGCGTAATCTGCTATTTGACTGGACATCCTTCCAGAGGAAGCTGGGGCTGCGAGGGAAGCCTGGGTCCCGGGTCCCAGGTGCTGGGAAGCCCGGGTCCTGGGTGCCAGAGGGAAGCTGGTGCCGGCAGCCGGGGGAAGGAAGGCCTACTCTTGCACGAATTTCGTGCATCGGGCCTCTAGTGAAGAATAAAGATGAATTTAGCAGAGAGCGCATAGCACCTCACAATGCCTGGCTTTCAGTAAATGTGAGTTTTCTTTCACCCTTTCTTATCCTTGTGCTTATCATTATCATTCCATTTAACCTGTGTGAAATCAGGATGTATTTTACAATGGATCAACATGTATTGTAAGGCTTCATTTTATTCCCTTAAGTCTATTCAATCGATGATGCTTCTTAAACATCAAGTTGTCCTAGAATCAACTTGATATGGCATTATTTTAAGTATCAAGAGACAAGGGGGCTAGAGATCAATGGCTCTGTTAAAAAGAAAAAAAAAAATCTTAGCATCTCCTGCTCATCAGACAATCCCCATGGCTGCTTTCCAGAACAAAATGCTCATTTCTGCACCTGAGCCCAGGACTGCAGCAGAGGCAGAAGCACCCTGAACATTTCTTTCTGATTGTGGCTTGAAACTGTACATCACTGACCCTTGCTGTGGGTTGGAGGAGGGGCAAGTGGTTATGAAAAACACTCCATAAAGGCAACACCTAGAAGGTTGAAAGGTCGTAGTCAGATACTTGGGCAGGTAACAGTAGCAACAGACATTGAAAGAGAATATGGGGACTAAGGAAAAAGCAAATGCTATGTAACCTCCTGACAGTTGGATGTCTCGACTTTTATGTCCCACATGTTATCCTGGCTGCGAACCACTAGTATAGATTCATTCAAGTTCTATTCCAACTTTGAATCTCTGAAAGCCTGTGTTCTTCACTGGGCATAGAGCAGGTAGAAAAACTAGAATTTGAATATTATTTGGAATTTAATTTACATCATTCAGTATCTTAATCCTTCATGTGGAGGGTTGTATTGTTTGTATTTTTTTAATCTCCTTTCCTCCAAGAGAATTGTATATATCTGCCCATGTTCTTGACTCCCGGAATTTATCTTGGATATATACCTAGGAGTAGAACTGCTGGGTCCTATAGTAACTCTGTATTTAATTTTTTGAGGAACTGCCAAAATGTTTTTCATATCTGCTGTACCATTTTACAATCCCATCAGCAGTGTATTTCAGTTCCATGTTCTCTATATCCTTATCAACACTTGTTACCTGACTTTTTGATTATGGCCACTCTAGTGAGTATAAAGTGGTATCTAATTGTGGTTTTGATTTGCATTTGCCTGATGGCTAATGATGTCAAGCATCTTTTTCATGGGCTTATTGGCCATCTGTGCATCTTTTTTTTGAGAAATGTCTATTCAGACTCTTTGCCCAACCTTAAAATTGGGTTATCTTTTTAGTATTACAGAGTTGTAAGATTATATATATATAAATTAGTTAGGAGTCCCTTATTAGATATATGCTTTGCAAATTTTCTCCCGTTCTGTGGGTTGTATTTTCACTTTCTTGGTAGTGCCCTTTGAAGTATAGAATTTTGATGAAGTCCAATTTGTTTTTTTGTTCTTTTGTTGCTTATACTTTGGGTGTCATATCTAAGAATCCATTGCCAGTGTTTTCTTCTGATAGTTTTACACTTTTAGCACATTCATTTAGGTCTCTGGTCTATTTTGAGTTAATTTTTGTATGGGGCATGAGGTAAGGATCCAACTTCATTCTTTGAGTTCTGGTGCTGGGGTCAGGGACAGTGATGTACCTCTCTCTGAGTGACACCCCCACTTTAGGAGCTCAGTGCTTGATAGGGAGAGACAGTAGTCCCAGGTCTCCTGGCTTGCCTCTCCAGGAGCAGTCAGGGCCCCAGTATTCTCGGGGGTTCTGTGCCCACAATAGAGCCTCCATCCCATGAGTAGGTAGGACTGGGCTAAACAAGGGAGCCCCCACCTCTCTGCTGTATTTGATGGGAACGTAGCCTCAGCAACAGGCATCTAGGGACAGGATGGTAAATGCTGACGTCCTTTCCCTCCCAGGAAGGTAACCCTGCCAGTGGGAGCTGCGGGGAGAGGAACCCTGTATCTAGGCTGCACCACTGTGGAGTGGAGTTTCCCTCTCGCTGAGCTGACTGGAAGCAGGGAGGGAGGTATTTGGTTCAAATACCACAGACTCTCACGTTATTGACCTTTAGTGAATTTTCTTAAATGTTTCTTCATTTGCCTTCTTTTGACTAGGGTTTTGGACCACTTCCAGAGATTTAAATAATTTTTTGGAAATAATTTTCCCCAGTTTTGCTGTGGGGTGGGTGCAGAGAGGTCCTCGCTGTCCTGCTGCTATAGATTCTTTTTTGAGAACTCAAAACCAGTGAGACTGTGGGCAGTGGAAAACCAGAAAACTCAAATTCTGGTGCCCATATAATAACTCACTCGATAAATATTGATTAAATATCACTTATGAAAATGGCTCAGAACTAAAAATGGATTGAGTTGACCGTAACCAAAGCAGGGAGTTCTGATTTTGCAGACACACCATTACCCATACACTTTATGGAATATCTACTATATGTGAGGTGGAAGAATAGAAGATAAAAAGCTAAAAACCTATTTTAGAAACTAGGAGAGTTTCACAAAAGGAGAACTAATAAACCAAGGCAGCCTATATAAATGCCCAGAGAATAATTGCTCCAGTTTTTCAGGGGCACAAGAAACTACCCAGCACCGGAGTGGTCAGTCCTGGAGGAAGAATGAGCTCAGCCAGGTTTGGAGAAGAGCAGGATTCAGCCGTGTGTGTGTGTGTGTGTGTGTGTGTGTGTGTGTGTGTGTTGGGGGAACGCACTTTCCAAGGCAGGGATGCTGAAGTGGGGTTGTATTTGGTATGCCGAAGCAATAATGTGCAGACCTGCCTGCTTGCCCAAAGGTCTGTACGGAGAGATCAAGTTGAAGAAATGAGGTGGTGACCAGAATAGCAGGGGAGTGGAGGGCTTGGATGTTGGACCAGTGGAGTTTGGTCCCTATCTTCTGGACTGCTGAGAACAGTAAGTTCTTTTTAGAGAAGAGTGACTGGGACAAAGAGGTATGTAAGAAAATGGCTTTGCCTGTAGTGTGTAGATGGAATGAAGGGGTGTGTGTGTGCGTGTGTGTGTGTGTGTGTGTGTGTGTGTGCACGCGCATGCGCGTTTTGCACGCAGTAGGGAGCCTGGAGGCAGAGACTAGTTATTAGACAGTTGGAAAGAAATGACAGTCTGGATTAAGTGAAGGGGGGGGGGGGAAGGAATGGAAGTAAGTGTCTGGTGAATAGTAAGATATAATCATGACTTCAATAATGCCAAGCCATTTTTAAAAGAAACATGGCAGTTTCGATGTAAAAAAAAATCCTGGAATGCAATATGATATGGTCTAATCTAGCGATTTAAGATACTATGCCTATTTTAAAGATGAATTTCTCATGCAGTAACTATAGTTAAACGGATCTTTTTATTTTTTTAAGTTGCATGTATTTTTCCTGTTACTTCAAATTCCAGCTCTTCACAATTTGCTTACTTTGATCTCAAATTAACCTATAGTATGTACGTGCAGAAGAGAACCCAGGGTTGCAACAACAGCAAAGATTGTGCACGGTTTTATGGATGAGTTTCCTCCCTTGCAAACAGCCATCCATGTAGACATGGGAGGCACGTGGCCAACTCCAGCTTTTTTAGCAGGTGTAACGTGACCTTCAAAACTCCTCAGGACAAGCAGCTCCCCCGTGGGGCTGCATTTCCCATCAGACTCAGGTGGGCAGGGTCTCCGGGGCTGCCCGGTTGACTATGGCTCGCGGTTCTGAGGCCAGAGTCGGCAAAAAGAATACAAAAACACGGGCAAAAAACAAACCACAAAACCCCATGCCTTCCCACAGTGGGCTGATGAGTGAAGTCGCAGAAAGAAGGTTCTGCTCTTGCCCTTTTAAAATTCCAGTGCAGCAAACACTCGCGCGGACACACACACACACACACACACACACACACACACGGTCGGCCGGCTCTTCCCACTCTCGGCACCGCACCGGCGTCCCTCCCCAAGTCCTGATTCATGAACCGTGCCACCTTTGTCTCGTTTTAAACTGTGCAGACTATTTTAATCCCGCCACCCCCACCGCAGACTCCCCGCTCCCTCCATCCTCTGGAAAGCTCCGCTGTAAGGCGCCGGCTCGGTGGGAGCGCGCTTCTCCCCGTCGGCGCGGGTGGGCGAGATCCCGAGAAGCCCTCGGCGGGACCTCTGCCTGCGGGGCGCTGCCCGGACGCCGCTGCGGCGCGGGGCACGCGCCTCGGTCCCTTTAAGGTGTCGCGCTCCCCGAAGTGCGGGCAGGGAGCCGCGAGCCGGCGCGGTCCCGAAGCCGGTGGGGACGTCCTGCCGCCCTCCCCTCCCCCGCGGCCGAGTCTCCGGGGGCCTGCGGGTCCTCCGCCCACCGCGCGCGGGCTGGGCTGGCCAGCGGCTGGGAAGCATGTCCTCCTACGCCAAGAACGGGACCGCGGACGGGCCGCCCTCGCCCACCTCGCAGGTACCGCCCCCTCCCCCGCCTCCCCCTCCTCGGCCGCCCCACAGCGCCCCGCCTTTCGTGCCGGGCGCCGGGCCCCCAGTCCTGGGAGCGGGGCGGCCTATCCCCCACCCTCCTCCGCGTCCCTTTCTCCTCCCGCTCCTCCTCTTTCTCCTCCTCCTCCTCTTTCTCCTCCTCCTCTTTTTCCTCCTCCTCCTCCTCCTCACCTCGACTCGTCTCTGCGCTCCCGCTTCCGAGCCCGCAGCCTTCCCCAGCAGATGCCGGGGACTCGGACCCCGCACCCTGAGAGTCTTTGTTAATGGATGTGGTGGGTGCTCGCGGGCTGCTCCTCTCGGGCATCATTTCAGTTGTCTTGGCTTAGAGTGGATGGGTGGGGGCGGGGGCTGGACTTGGGGGCCGCGGAGGAGACTTGGGTGCGGGCTCTGGGGGACCCCAGGGAGCTGGTTCCGAGGCGGACTGGAGCCGGGGGAGGTCGCTGCTCTCCACGGTGCGGTCCTCACCCGCTTCTCTCTGGCCCCGTGTATCGAGTCCAGGTGGCCCGAGGCACCACGACCCGGAGGAGCAGGTTGAAAAGATCCGATGGCAGCACCACTTCGACCAGCTTCATCCTCAGACAGGTAGGAGGCGGGCGCGGCGCGGAGGCGGGGGAGCGGGCTGGGCAGGAGGCCAGAGCGCGGCGCGGGGGTCCGGGGGCCGAGCGCCTCCTTCCCGCTCCGCGGGCGCTCCCGCTGCGCCCTGCCCGCCCTGCCCCTGCTCAACCTGCCCCTGCTCGCGAAGTCTGCGGGTCCGGGCGTCTCGGCACCGCCCTGGGAAGTAAGTTTGTGCGTCTGGACGCAAGTCGGCGGGGACCCGGCTTAGCGCAGGGACATTGCACTGGAGACGGGCATATTCCTCGTGGCATCTTCAGTGCGTGGGGAAGTCTCGAAGTTGTATAACTGGACATTGAGTAAGCAAAGCCCGTGGGGCCGCCGGGCACCGGGTTTGATTGGGCTGAGAGTTACGGGTCTCTTCTTTTTTGAATCCTCTTCTTTGTCTAGGTCTTGGGAGAGATCTCCAAGCTCTAGTCGCAAGACAGACAATTAGAGCAGAAAGTTAGGGCTCACTTTCAGACTGCTTCCTTGGTTCTCTAGATGAATGAGATAGCTGGGTCTGTTCAAATCCAGATAAGCGAAGGCCGGCACTCAGCGCCTGGGGTATGGGTGGTGATACACTTAGTGTTTGTTTCTTGTCTTTTGTTGTTGTTGTTGTTGTTTTGTGTGTTTGTTTCGTAGTGATTGTTTTTTCTGCGTGGCTCTCATGCGCGTTGTGTGTGCTAAAGATTGCAGGTTACCCTGAATGCTTAGGTTTAGGTGCCTTTTATCTTGACCCAGGCAGGATATTGGCCCTTAATTTTGGTACTGACATGTGCTGTAAATGAAACCACCTCTGCGTATCTGCTGGGTGCTAGGGAGAGCATTAAAAAAAAAAAAAAAAAGGAGTCACCTTGATCTCTTTTTGGAACAGATTTGTCAAGGTGTGTGTGTTAGGGGTGACCTGCGAGGACTTTGGTCATTGCACCAAGACGCTTGCTTTTATTCCAGCCTCCACTGTGGACTGCGGGAGTGACCTTGGCGAGTTCTTTTCCCTCCAGGCCACTGGGAGCTTTGTGTAATGTGCTTTTAACCTTTGGCGGCAGCTTTGCTGTGTTTCTTGAGGGATTATCTCACCAGTTTGAACAGGTTATCCATGTTGGATGGGCATTAGACTCAAAATTGGACTCAGACCTCTCCTAAAGGGTCCATAAAGCATAATTAGATATTTATTATGTAGATATTCATCTTCTGCAGAGACAGATACTATTACTTCTCTTTAATTCAGTGAGCACTAAGATGAGCATTATTAAAATAAATATATTTGGATTCTGAATTCATTTTAAAATACAGTCTGTTCCCTTTGCTGTGCTTAGATTATTTACATATTTGATAAGACATTCTTCATCTTTAAACAAATTTAGTTATGTTACTGAGATCTTATTGTTGTTTACTTGATAGGTACTTATTTGTGGTAGTTTTATTGTTGCAAAATTCTTAGACATACTATCAGCATATTCCATGAACTGTTTGACTGAAGCGTTTGAGTTCATCTATACCATCACGTCACTAATGCTTTATTCTTCCAAGCACAAACAATATAGTCATAGTCTTTCTAATGTCTTGTCCTCAATTTGTTCCAATACATGATTAAGTGAGATGATACATGTATAAGTTCTTGTTAAGTGTGCTGGTATGTGTTGACGTAAAAATATGAAAAGTGTTGCATGGTAAATAATTCTGGGAGTAATTTAAACCAATGCAGATTTTTAGAACAAATACATTTCATAAATCTTTCTGAAACTGGGATTTGTTAGTTTAATAAAATGGTCTAATTTAAATGTAGGAATTACTGTAGTTGTGATTATATCATATACACAACCTTCCTATTTATTTTTGCAAAAAAATACATAATTTTTGCAAGCATGTACAGTTCAGAAAGTATTCTACACCTGATCTCATTTAAGTGGGATAATACAGATATCTATAATGGCTGCAATAAAAATAACCGAGAGAATTTTTATTTCTTTGAGAAGGTATGAAAACTGATTGCAAATGAAATGTAACAGTGTGTTATTTGAAATAAAATTGAACAGTTTTCACCCCAATGCTAAAATAATTTTTTAAGCACAACAGCTCTTTATGTTACTAGAGTCTCATTATTTGTTGAACGACCAATGATTTATTATTTTTGAATTCTTGATACATTGGAGTGCTGGTGATATTTCCAAGTCTGTATGATGCTATTGCACATGAAGAAGATAATTGCAATATCAATAAAACAGTGCTGCTCATTTCTCTGTCATATTACTTACAAATATTACAAATATATGGAAAGGAAGCTTTCGCTAAAAAAAAAACTGATGTGTCAAATCAGATGGGTAATACTGGACAGAGAACAGTTGGCAGACTCACTTAATAAAACAATGTTTATTCTTAAAGTTGGTAAAAATGTTAGTGTTTTGTGTGTATATGTGCACAAATCCATGTGCACACACCTACATATGCACACATGTGAGCTGGCCTGAAAGGAAGCAGAGTGAGAAAGAGAGCATGCCGCCACTCAGGACTGTGCACAAACTCCCTCACCACCCTTGACCTTTGTTTCCTGGTTTACTAGATTGCTGGCTTCTACAGTTTAGGAGGGATGGGTGTTCTGGAATGGATCCAGGGAGCAATTAAGTGGCTTCTTTGAGGAAAGGTGAGAACATTAAGTATTTTGCCAGTGAAAGGAGAGAGTGCTCGGGGTGATCCAGGAATGATCTTCAAACTGAACACGAAGGCATTCTTTGGAAATGTGATGGACTGCTTTTGGTCTTCATTGAAGATGAAACTTAAGAACTGGCTACAATTAAAAAGGAATGAAGTTTTAGCCCAGCTCGAGTGGCTCATTTGGTTGCATGTCATCCTGGGTTGTGGTTGGATCACCTGTTGGGGCGTGTATGGAAGGCAACCGATCAATGTTTCTCAAGTCAACATGATCTCTCTCTCTCTCTCTCTCTCTCTCTCTCTCTCTCTCCACCCCCTTCCTCTTTCTAAGCATATCCTTAGGTGGGGATTTAAAGAAAAGAAAGGAATGAGGTTTTACAGCAAAACTTTTCTAAGAGTATTGCTATCATTGGAATGGCTTTCCAAGTGAGGCTGTAGAATTTTCTCATAGGAGATTACTTCTGACAGGCTGAATGGATTATTTATTCATGTTTTACATTTTTAGGAAACATTTGCTATGTGCTCAGCAGTTTGCTAGATACTGTGAAAGAAGAATGAAAAAGATGAATGGGACATAGCCCCCACACCCAAAGGATCTTATAGAGTAGTATGGAGACATGGGTGTATAGAAAGGAAATATTTAGGTAGAGCATAGTGTGCAGCAATATAGCAAGGAATGAGAGCATGGGCAAAATGCCCATGTGCGCTGAGCATTGAAATACCCATGGGTGTCCCTGCACATACAGTTAGTATGGTGCAGGTTACTCTCCCTTGGGTTACTCCCAACTTTCTCCCCATTGGGGTTTGAAGAGAAAATCTGACCAGGGTGGGATTGGTAGGTTGAACTTTCCTTGTAAAATCTGCCCTCATGAGGATTGCAGTCTTAGAAGGCCTGGCCCCCAAGCCTCATCTTGAGTCCAGATCTCTTAGTTCTGAACTCAGATCTTTAACATATCACCCTCTCTCCTGCCACAGGCCCTTTGCACATGCTGAGAGCCCTCTCTATGGAGTGCTCTTGCTCTCCCCGATGCCTACTTAATTTTTAATCTTCCTCGAGATCTAACTTTAGTCATCACTTCTTTTTCTAACCCCTTTGATGAGGTCAGGTCCTTAACCATGCACCTCATCCCAGAGTATATTATGCCAGTTCTCACCACTATTATAATTCAACATGTAATTAGATTTCTCTGTTCATGTCTTTCTCCTCATCCAGATAATGAGTTCCACCAGGGCAGGGACATGTCTGCATTTGGTCTCCTTTGCATCCTCAGCATTTAGCTTAGTAGATGTTCAATAAAGACGTGTTCATTTGAATGAATGGAGAAACGGGTGGATACAGGACTAGCTTGACACATTTTAGGCATGGAGTTCTGCTTCCACATTTAACTTTTTGTTTAATGAGGAGAAATTGCTTCTTAACAGACCTTCAAAAAATGTAGTGGTTTAAAGCAACCACACTTTAAAAAAAATAGTTTTCTGTGGGCTGATCAGACAGTTCTGCTTTCTGTGATGTTATCTGGGCACTGGCATGACCGAAGGGTCTAAAATAGCTCACCTGGTTGTGCAGTGGGTGCTAGCTGCTGGCTGAGAACTAACCTAGCGCTTTTGGCAGGAGGCTGAGTTTTCCTCTACCCAGCCTCTCTGTGTGGTTGCATGAGCTTCCATGGTGGCTGGGTTCCTAGAAGGAGCATCCCCAGCAGGAAAGGCTGAAGCTGCAGATTTGGTGAGACCTAGTATCAGAGGCTCTCTGACAGTACTTCCATTCCATCCTCTTAAGTCAAAACAGACCAAAGAGCCAGCCTCGTGTCAAAGGGAGGGTAAGTAGACTCTATATTTTGCTGGTGCAGCAAGGTCGCCTTACGAAAGAGCATGTAGAACAGAAGATACTGTTGTAGACATCTTTGGAGCCATCTATCCTAGAGCAAGGAACTTTTATTTTTTTAGGTATGCTAATCAAATGCTCATTACAATAATTCAATGAACCCACACTGTATTCAGAGGTCTAAAACATATTGAGAGACTAAGTTGATACTATAATAAAACACGTCGGCAAAAAGATTCTTTGGGTTATAATTTGAGCACTGATTATAGAAACCTTTTTCTGATGAAATGCCAAGTTTTCTCCAATGAAATGCAAATTCATCAACAGACGGTATATATACTTTGTGCATAGCTCTAAGAATAATCATATGCCTAAAGGCATATATATGCACAAAATTTATTTATAAACTTAGATTCACAGAATTTTAGAACAGGAGGAGATTGCAGAGGGAAAATGCTTCAATTCCCCCATTTTCAGGTAAATAAAACGGAGACCAAGGGACATAAAGGCCTTACCAAAGTCACACTAGTTGATAGCAAGGTACAGTCTCAGATTCTACAGTTTTTCCACCACAACCTCTTTGTCCCCGAAGAATCAAAACAGACATATAAGCACACATAGATGTGGACACATGAAAGGCTATATGGAGCTTATTCCTCTTAGGTCCTAGAGATATTCTTAGTTTATGTGGTTATTGTGAAGAACAAAGCAATAATGGGATAATCTGAAGACTCTATTCTCCCCCTTCCTACCCCCCATTTTATCATGAGATGAAATTTTTGTTTTCATTGTTTATGGTTACACAGAGGGGTTTTTTGTTGTTGTTGTGTGTTTGGTTTTATTTATTTATTTATTAGTCACTGTATACCCAGAGTTTAACCAAGAAATAAAGCTATGTGAGTTTTTACAACTGAGGGACTTGAATGTAGAGATATGGTTAAACAGGTGGTGGGAGAGATTAGAAGCTAAACCTAGATATTAGCAATAACAGGAAGCCACTATCGCCTCTGGGCTAGAAGAACAATGAGAGGAAATTGTTACTGGAGCCCAGGGGCCAGAAACACCTGGAAGGTGCTGGAACCACTGGGGTACTGTTCTGCAGGAGCAAGAGAGAAGAGGGTATCACCTCACACTGTCAGATTAGCTTTTATAAAAAAGACAAGAAATAACAAGTGTGGTGAAGATGTGGAGAAAAGATGTGGGAACCCTTGTGCACTGTTGGTGGGAATGGAAATTAGTGTAGCCATTATGGAAAACAGTATGGAGGTGCCTCAAGAAATTAAAAGTAGAATTACCACATGATCCAGAAATTCCACTACTTGGTATTTATCCTACAAAAACAAAAACATTAACTAAAAAGATACCCTCCTGTTCATTGCAGCATTATTTACAATAGCCAAGATAAGGAAACAACCAAAGTGTCCATGGATGGATGAATGGATAAAGAAATTGTGCTATAGCCCAGCTGGCATGGCTCAGTGGTTGAACGTCAACCTATGAACAAGGAGGTCACAGTTCCATTCCCGGTCAGGGCACATGTCCAGGTTATGGGCTTGATCCCGGTAGGGGCAGAGCAGGAGTTAGCCAATCAATGATTTTCTCTCATTATTCATGTTTGTATCTCTCTCTCCCTCTCCCTTCCTTTCTGAAATCAATAAATATATTTTAAAAAAGAAGTTGTGGTGTATATATTATGCTATATTATTAAGCCATAAAAAGAGGGAAATCTTGCTATTTGCAACAATATAGATGGACCTTGAGAACATTATGCTAAGTGAAATAAGTTAGACAGAGAAAGACAAATACTGTATGATCTCATCTTTATGTGGAATCTAAAAATAAAAACCCAAACAACCCCTCCCACAAACCCCAACCTCATAGATACAGAGATCTGATTGGTGGTTACCAAAGGTGGGGGTGGGTGAAATGGGCAAAGTAGGTCAAAAGGTACAAACTAATTATCCTATATAATAAAACCCTAATATGCAAATTGACCAAATGGCTGAACGACTGGTTGCAATGACTCACACTGACCACCAGGGGACAGATGCTCAACACAGGAGCTGCCCTCTGGTGGTCTGCGCTCCCACAGGGGGAACACCGCTGAGCTAGAAGCCAGGCTCACAGCTGGCAAGCACAGCGGTGGTGGCAGGAGCCTCCTCCGCCTCCGTAGTAGCCTAAGGACCCCTCGAAGGATGTCCAGCAGGTGGACATCCCCTGAGGGGTCCCGGACTGCAAGAGGGCGCAGGCCTGGCTGAGCCTACCCCACCTCGCCAGTGCACGAATGTCATGCACTGGGCCTCTAGTAAAATAAGTAAGACCTGGGGATGTAATATACAGCGTGGTGACGATAGTTAATAAGTAATATTGTCTTGAATATTTGGAAGTTGCTAACAGAGTTGATCTTAAAACTTTTCATCACAAGAAAAAAATTATAAGTATCTGTGAATGGTGATGGATGTTAACTAGATTTGTGGTGATCATTTTGCAATATGTGTGAATACCAAATCATTATGTTGTACACCTGAAACTAATTTTATTTGTCAATTATATCTCAATTAAAAAAAAACAAACAAACAGAGAGAGAGACGCAGAGGAGATGCAGCGTCTGCCAAAGAAGCCACTTGAGGTGGAGAGAATGGGGGGAAATACTCTGGCTTCTCCTTTTTTTCCACTCCCAACTCATACCCTCCTTCCCCCAGCTCCCTGGGGTGCCTCCGATTGGCTGAGCCCTGCTGGAAGCCAGGTAACACAGGAGCCTGGGAAACAGTCTGCAGACCTTTCAGATAGAAAAGAAAGCACAGAGGGGAAGGGGAGGACTAAATCTGAGGGAAGCAGCCAGGACTGGCACAGCCATTATTATATTTTAGTTGCATGGATGAACAACCATGAAGCATTTTTTCACCAGCAAAATGGGAAGTTTTTATTTGCTCTGTAAGTAGAACTTCCTTGCTCAATAGTATGATCCAGTTACAAGGACCCTTAAGGAAAAGCTTATACCTGTTTCCTTTGTGAATTTTCTCTGGAATGCATCTTCCCAAATGCATCTTACTTCTCGTGACAATTTTGGCTCTTGGGCTTGAGTAAATGGAACTGAATTGACGATGCTCCCGAGTGACAAATCTAATTATTGGGCAGCTAATCAGTGAACCAGACATTTTTCTTTCCTTCAAGTCTCTGTTTTTGGGCACACCGAGTCCCCTAAATGTCATTTTTTGTAGAAGAAAAGACTATTTAGCCTTCAGTTTAGGATGGTCATATTTTATTGAAACTCAGATAAATTCTGATTCAAATCTTTCTAGGATGCTGTGTGGAAACATAAGAAAATGACATTGGCTTTGCTGTGGCCCTCTCCCCTTAATTACTCCAGGTGCCACGCGGGCAGTGTTAGCAAGGAGCACAGACTGCTCTTATCAAGGGGAGAAGCAGAGGTGTAATTGAGAGAATGTACTAGTACTTCCGTCAAACCAGGTGGATCAGTTCGTTGTGGAAACGGTTCTCTCCAATCCTGGGGATTCTCCTAACACCGTGGTTGGCAAACTGCGGCTCGAGAGCCACATGGGGGCTCTTTGGCCCCTTGAGTGTGGCCTCTTCCACAAAATACCACGTGCGGGGCAGGCACATACAGTGCGATTGAAACTTCGTAGCCCATGCACAGAAGTCGGTATTTTGTGGAAGAGCCACCCTCAAGGGGCCAAAGAGCCGCATGTGGCTCTCGAGCCGCAGTTTGCCGAGCCGCAGTTTGCCGACCACTGTCCTAACACAATGGGGGAGCCAGGCACAGCAAATCTAGGTCTGACCCATCTTTTCTGGCTGAGGTCTTGGCATTGTCCAAACTCATCATCTTCCTCTGAGTTTGGCCAGTCCTTGGTCTCATTTCTGCAGCTCAGACTCGGAAGAAAGCATAAACCCTAATCAGAGCAAGCCGGCAATGCAAGTTCCCCAGGTCCACTGAGGACGCCGGGAACATCCGCAGACACGGGTGGAGTGGGCATGAGGCCCCGTTGGGCTCTGTAGCGCTCTGTGTGTGGCCTCTGCGTGCTTTCTAAGCAACATTGTAGAACAGATGCTTCCTAGGACCACAAGCAGTGCCATTCTCCGCCTGCTCCCCCTTTGCTGAGCCTCCTTCCCAAGGACTGTGCTTGCTCAGAATGGGTTTCTGGCCTCAGAAACAGTTCTCTGACTCTGAGCAGGGTGGGTCCAGGGCAGACAGAGCCGCTGGGTGCTTTTGACTTCCTTTGAGCCCAAGTGTTGACTAATATTCCCTTTGTGGGTTGTGCAGAGCACTTCCTTAACCATCCGCAATCACACACACTCTGTAGAATACCTCTCGAGGTTAGAAATTGTCAAATTGATTAGTGTCTAGAGGAGCCTTGTTATCTCCAAGGCGGCCCCATAAGCAGCCAGTATTGTCCTGCCTTCACACAGTTACAAGTCCTGGTACTTCATGAACAGGAAAACATTGAGGTTGAAGTCGGCACTCTTGCCCTGGAGAGAAACTAAGTTATAGACTACAGAGTGAAACATCGGGATTTTACAGGGAGTTAACCATGTGAACGGGGCCTGGGAGAGGGGGTAGGATTAGAACTAGAAGCCTGAATTAATGAAAAGGCTAAATTTTAGATTCAATTTTAAGGGAATACTTCTATTGCTTTCAAGTGACAGTAATGATAAGCTGTGTGCTATGACAGCCCGTTTTCAGAAATAGATAAGGCTGATGTGTGCTCAACCTGGCCTGAATATAGGCCGAGCTTGAAGGTGGTTCTCACTTTAACCAGAGTAAACCTGCCCCTCTGCAGACTTGCCTGTTGTCTTTAACGTGTCCTTTCTTATAGAAATGGAGTGGAAAAGGTAATCACTTGTGCTTCAGGCACTGAACGCATTGTGAGGGAGGGGCTGTTGAACTTACGATACTTTACTGGAGCTTTCGATCATTTCACTGCCATCATTGGGATGACAGATCATTGCTATTTTATTTCTCACTTTATGTTCTTTTCCTGTTGCTGGAGTGCCTTTGTCCAGGGTTGCAATTTAATTACTATAGCAGTAGTCTATGTAATAGAGGAAATATTTTATAAACATAAACTTGAAAAGAATCTGCATTTTTCTTGGTTATCAGAATCGCCAGAAATGATAAACTTTTGCAGTATTCACTACAAAATAATAATATCATTATTTTTAAATTAGGGAAAAATATTTTGGAATGCACAATAATTTATGTAGGTGAATTTATCAGACTCTCCTACTTTCTTCTCGAACGGCCTAGTGCCAGTGTTAACAACTCAAGTGCTGATTATATTTCCAAATGAAAGAGGTGGGTAAAATGATCACTGTTAAGGTTGGAGTGCTCAGTAGGCATGACTTCCTTATTTGGCTCATTGTGTGTGTGTGTGTGTGTGTGTGTGTGTGTGTGTGTGTGTGTTTAAGTAACAGAAAGGGTGAAGTCATTCTTTTAGGAATTCAGAGACTATATTCTGTTACCACCATAACCTAATTTTACAATACTTTCATCACCCCCAAAGAAACCTTTCACCCATTAGCACTCGTTTCCCATCCTCCCCTACCCCAGCCCTAGCCACCTTAATGGATTTCTGGATCGATAGATGCGCCTATTCTGGACATGTCAGGTAACTGGAATCGTACAATAATATACGATCTTTTGTGACTGGCTTCAGATTTTTTCATTAACATATTCTCTACGCCAGCTGACGGTTCCCAGTGGTAGCCCCTAGTCCAAATGTGCTGATGTTGGCCCGTGTATGGAAAGGGACTTGCATTAAGCCTGTGTCCCAGATGTTTTTCAAGTGGCGGTGTGGAATGGGGGTGGATCATATTTATCTTTATTTTGGAGCTGCAGTCTTTTATCATTTTTAGCTGCATTTTTTAACCTGCATGGAAATCAAACCCCTGGCGTTGTCCTCCTTGTCCTCGGATTGAACACAACGGAGTGGCTCTCATCTCTAGAAGAGGGTTTATATCATGGAACGAGAGCAACAGGATTAAAGAAAACTGTCAGAGCAATATAAGTGGTTATTGCCATAATTTTCAATAATTTTTAGTAATAGAAATGTCTTGGGTACTTATAACTCAAAATATTTCTTTTATTTTCATCCAGATGTTCATAATAACTCAGCTTTGGTAATTATAATATTTCTTCCCTGAGAGATACAGTTAGGAAGAAAGCAGAGTGCTTGAGTCCTCAGCTAAGTACAATATTTATGGGAATTATTGGGCACATAGAACGGTACTCTCTATGTGGCAGGTGCTGCTCAATTATATTTGAGCACTTCCCTGAGGGACAGAAGTCAATTATCAACACAGTCGTGTGGGAGAGAAATAGGTCAGCTGCAAACATTCTCTGCTAATTTCAGAAAGCTTGAGGGGTGAGTTAGTTTGGGGGATATTTTTTATTCTTTTGGTCTCCATGTTGTAGAGAGAACTTGTGGCAGCAAAGGTTCAGTTTCTCATTTGGTATTGGTTGTTATACTAATTTACTTTATTATCACGTAAATATTTCTTTTGATCCGTAAAATGGAAATGAAACCAAATAATACCTTTTTAAAACTATGTCAAATATACATTGTAAGAGTAATAATGTATATTGTAGGTATTGTTAGTATTTTATTGCTATTTCTACATGAATACTGATGTTTAGGGTTTAAACCAACCCTATTAAGTGCAAATTTCATATTTCTAAGTATTTTGTGTAATACTTCTACATACAGAGTTAATTGTAAGAAAAAGGAAAGACAATGGTGTTTTTAAAAATTATGCTCTTTTAAATTGTAAAATACACAAAATTTAATGTTACCATTTTAATCATTTTAAGTGTATAATTCAGTGACAGTAAGTATATTAACTGATGTCATCTTTTAAATGAGTGTGGCAGGTTATTTAAAAAGTACAAGCAGACAAAACTTAAGTATATCTGACATTACAAATACCCTGAAAACACCTACCATCATCCAGGCCTCCTACCACAGCTGTGGCCTTGCTTAAAGCAACGAAAACCACAGAAAACAGACCTTGGCGTGTTCACCAAGCCGTGGGGCCCCAGGGTGAGAAGAACCAGGAAGCACTGTGGGAGCTGACCAGACCCTCAGGGGGGGCATGGGAACGTGGGGCTGGGACAGGACCCTGCACGGAGTGGGGTCCTGCCCCCGAACACTTGCTTCCACACCCCTGAACGCTTCTCTTCTTCCTCCAGCGTCTGAAATCTGAACAGTTGCAAGATGATTTGGGTTACTGAGCAGCCTATTTTTAAAATGTGAACGTTCCCAGGAGTCTTAAGGGGCTCTAGTCATCCATACATTATTGAAATTTGACTCTGTTCACAGATATCCTCATCTTACCATCTTATAAAAGCCCACCACCGCAACGCAGACCGGCTCGCCGACAGAGACCCCAGTGTCCCTGGGGCAAGTTGTCCTTCGCAGTGTCCTCCCCTCACTTTCCTACCAGAAAGCGTGTCCCCTCGGCCCCTGAGTTCCTCCCTCCACCTTCACTCATGCCATTCATTCCCTTTGAAGAGGTCTCACCGTTTCCATATGATGACGACCTTTCCTCTGTCAAACCCCTCTAGAACCTTCTCCTCCATGAAGCTCTGTAATATGGTTCTGGATCGCCTTCTCTGGCACTGCCTGAGAGCCCGCTCTTACTGTTCGCCTATTAAATTCTCCTTTGTGTAACCTGGAGGTCCCCATGACTCAGCAGCCGGTGGGTCTGCATGGACAGTGTCCCTAACGTATCATGTAAACAAGGGGAAGGAGGAGCAGGAGAAGAAGTTGCAAGGTGTCAACATTAAAAATCCACATTTGCTTGTTCACCTTTCCTACCTGTGGTCCTAGGATCTCAACACCTTGCCGCACTACACCGCTCTGTGAGTCCAGGGGGTGAACCTTATATTGCTTTGCCCCTCATTGGTTTCTGCTGCCACAAGCCTTTGGGGAAGGCTGCTCCCTCCCTAGTTGCTCTGCCTTTGTGAGAACACTGCCTCCTTCTAAGACGCTGTTTCTCAGTCAAAACCTGGGTGGTGGCAAACAGCACCATATTCTTCAGCTTCTCTGTTCAAGCTCCATTCCAGACTTCCTCAACTGCAAGTCACATTCTGTCCCCTGAACCCTCGAGTGGCACTTCCTGGGCCCTGCATCTCACAGATTCCCTTGCAAAGCCAGCTTCTGTGCTATCACCTGCATCTCTCTCTGTAGGGTTACACTGGGGAACAGCCATCATTTATCCTCTGCCCCCACACAAGGCTTGCTACTAGCAGCAACTTTAATACATGTTGACCTTCACAAATTGATGCGGACACAGACACACTTTGAATTCCTTTAGCCTCAGCTGGAACATACTCGTAATAGTTTATGCATTATTTTTATTTTTGCTTTATGAATTTGTGGTGGGGGCTGTGGTATAGACGAAGTAAGAGGAAAAGGAAAGGTAATGTTGGGGGCTAAAGCAGTTTGGGAGTTGGTGTAGGCCTGGGTAGGGTATCAGGATGGAGACCTTAGGACAGGTGGAGGGTACTGGGTCCCTGGGGAGAAAAGACAGTGGCTGGTGGGAGATGGTTTCAAAAAAGGTGAATGAGGATCAAATTTGGTCTATTTCAGTCTTTATTCTGGAACTGTATTTGTTGGGAATCTTTCAGTTGCAAATAAACAAACTCAACACCAACTGGCTAAGACAAAGTACCAATTATTGGCTCATGCAGATGGAAAGTCCCGGAGCAGGTCTCACCGACTTCAGATGTGGCTTGTTCCATAAGTTCTTGGCTCCATCAAGGCTTCTGCTCTCTTTCTCTGCAATTCTCTCAACATGGCTCGCTCTTCTGTGCTCAGTTCTGTGTGCTGGCTTAGGCCTCAGTTTACCACCTGTCACGGTGGCCGCAATGGCCTCCGTAGTTCAGGATCTCCCATTCATCTATTGTCCTCCAGCCAGGGGACTGCTTGAAGCCAGAGGTGGCTACTTCCAGAGAGGAGATTGGGGGCAGCCCTGTCATGGCTGAGGATGGGGAAGACCAGTTCTCTAAGGGAATTTTGGGAGCCAGTGGTAGAAGGGGAGGGATTTGGGTGTTATAGTAGCAATTAGCCAGAAGGACCCAGGCAAGATAGTGGGAATCGCTTCCTTTCCTTGCTCTCCCTCCCTCGTGTAGCACATTTCAGCCCATTCATGGGTTCAGTAGGAATGTTCAAAATATTGTGGTAAAATACATCTAATATAAAACTCACCATTTAAACCACTTTTTAGTGAATAGTTCAGTGACACTAAGTACATTCACTTGGTTGTGCTATCATCACTACCATCTATCCTAAATATAGTTTTATAGGCTGATCTGGGAGTCTGACTTTCTGTTATCATATGTTTCTTAATAAGAGAATATGTACCAAGTTTTAAATAACTGACTAAGCAATGGATTTCTGGGATACCACCCAAGTATTAATACAGGAGTGACTGCCTTAATTGATATTCCTCAGGGCCTTTGTTCTCCAGTCTGCTAAATGGGGGCTTTAGTGGTGTGGACTGGGTGACCTCTGAGGTCATTCAAGCTCTAGTATTACAGGGCTTTATGTCTGTGTCCACAGAGGTGTGTGATCAACTCATATTCATCTTGGTAGAAAATGCTATTCTATAGCTTTTGTGGAAATCCTGTGACTCTTCGCTGCTGAGATGAACTCATAAAACATGGGGTCATCAAATATTATTGAAAGTATTAGATGAAGACGTTCCTTTTAGAATGTAGCAAAGAGATGATGTGGGGAAGTCTGCAAGGGGAAAGATAATTTTGGAAAGAACTGGAGTTTATAACTCTTTCAAGCATATGCATGCAGAATGAAAGGATATGCAAAGAACAGAGTGGGCTGTCAAGAATGAATTATTTGTGAAATGTGGTGAGACGGTTCTCCGACATGCATCCTGGAAGCTATTAAGAGGAAGTCGGCTGAGGAGTAGTGTAGCACCTGCTATTGTGATTGTCAAAGCCACCAGGAAGAGCAAGGAGCTAATGGGGCTTTACATCTATAATAAAAATAACAGAAGTTGCCAGATTGAAACTGCTGAAGGTGAGTAGAACCGCCTCATCATTCGAAGACACTGCATTAGAAGCTTTCAATACTGGCTTTCCTGCTTAAAGGATTCTATAATGTCTTTCCTGCTTAAGGGATTCATGAAAATTGCTGATATAGATGAACTGATGTCTTTCCTGCTTATCCCTAGTTTCTTGGGACATGATATTTTGCATAGGTAGTTCACATGGCTTTCTGTACTTCAATACGTGAGGCAGGAATTTCTGTTTTTAAATGAAATTAACGAGTAGGCTCTGGTGGATATGTTTATGATAACAGACCTTATGTGTTCAAGTTGCCTTGGTAAACTTGTGCACTTGACTCTTTTTCTTCTCATCCCTCTTCCAGTCAGTGGCACATGTTCCTTACTTAC
Organism: Myotis lucifugus; assembly: GCF_000147115.1. Lineage (NCBI taxonomy): Eukaryota > Metazoa > Chordata > Mammalia > Chiroptera > Vespertilionidae > Myotis > Myotis lucifugus. The sequence continues at coordinate 4,382,728 of NW_005871137.1, forward strand.
TATTCAAAAAGAACATATTTATATTCTGCTTTGTTCTGGACATGCTTAAGTTACCTTGTATGTTATCACAAATGAATAAAATGAACCGAGGAGAAAATGAGGATAAGACAGTGTGCTGAGTACACAAAGTGTGTGCCAATGAAATCCCAGTCACTTGCCCAGTCACTTGCTCGTTGGGGGCCTCAAGTTTGTCTCTGAACCTTCTGGGAACTAACCGGAGAGGAAAGCATGAACATTTACAGGATTTACAATGTCTAAGGGTTTAAGTAAACTTGTTGTTTAGGGAAAGCACAAATATTTCCTTCCCACACTGAGACTAGAGAGAAATTTCTCCCCTGTTCTCATAGAGTTGGCACTGTGTACAACAGTAAATTAAACCGTATCATAATTCTGGAGTTTTTCTTTTTTTTATAATGTCATTCAGTATATAGATAATGTCCCTCATCATGCTGGAGTACATTGCAATAAAAGCAATTATTGGGAGCTATTGTAATATGGTTCATAGACGTCTGTGATTCTTAACCTTGGCTGCATATTAGAATCACCAGGGAAGTATATAAAAATCTCCATGCCCAGGCCACATTGCAGCCTGATTAAATCAGGACTTTTAGGGGTGGGACTCACGCATCAGTATTTTCCAAACTCCCCAGGTGATGGATGTGGTTCTCTAGTATCATGTAATCCAGAGGGAGATTTTAGAGCAGCTGTTTTTAACCAGGATGTATTAGTCAGGATAGGTTAGGTGATACTTCCCCCAAACAACAACAACAACAACAACAACAACAACAACCACCACAAAAACAATAACAACAATGGCTTATTTTGCACTCTCACTTTAGGTATCTCCTGGATTAGCTGGGGGCTTGTCTACTGTTATTCTTATTCCAATAAAGCAGTTACTATCTGGAGCGTTTGTGTTTGCTGCAGAAAAGGGAATGAGACACATGGTAGATCATACATTGGCTGTTGAAACTCTGCATGAGTATATGCTAAGCTGCTGTAACACTGAAACCAAAAGATACAATGTGTATTTCTTTGTCACTTAACAGTCCAGAGGTAAGTGGGCAGTTCAAAGTGGGTAGATGGCTCTATTCCAACAGTTCAGTGGTGCTCAATATTTAGCTCCTAGTTTTTCCAATGTGGCTGCTATAGTCATCACCATTTCCTAGGTAGCTCAAAGGAGAGGCAGGGAGGGAAGAGGAGAATAAGTAGCTTTATTTTCAAGGGAATGACCCAGAAATTAATCATACTTCTGCTCACAACCCATTGGCCTGAACTTTGTTTTGAGGCTACATCTAGCTTCAAAGGAGGCTAAGAAATGTGGTCTCTCGGTGTGTAGCCATATGAAGGCTAAAAATTGTGATGGCTCTATTTCTGGAGGAAGGAAAGAATGGATATTGAGGCCAGTTAGGCAGATTTTGCCTTATTACAGTAGTGGTTTTCAAAGTTTGGTTTTAGCATGGAAACCCTTTCTTCAAATGAAATTGCAGATGCCATCCTTGGTAATCAGCGTATTTGGGATTGATGGGGCTTGCTATATCTGGACCCCTCCCCACTTCCTCCTCATGCTCTCTGCAGCAGGCCTAGAGCTGTGGTCGGCAAACTGCGGCTTGCAAGCCACATCCAGCTCTTTGGCCCCTTGAGTGTGGCTCTTCCTAAGCCTTAAGAGTACCCTAATTAAGTTAATAACAATGTACCTACCTATATAGTGTAAGTTTAAAAAATTTGTCTCTCAAAAGAAATTTCAATCGTTGTACTGTTGATATTTGGCTCTGTTGACTAATGAGTTTGCCGACTACTGGCCTAGAGGCATCTCAAAGGATTCATGAAAATCGCTGATGTAGATGAACTGATGGTTTTATAGACTATTCTCCTAAAATATTGTTCTCACAGCAGAACTTCAGAATGATAATGAAATAATGGATCTGAATAATTCTTCCAGTCAGTTCTATCTCAAAACGCCATCTCAAATCCATCCTTTTCTCTCCATCTCTCCTGTCACCACTCTACTTCCTACTTTGAGCCACCACCATCTGTCTTCTGGTCTACTGAGTCTGCTTCCATTAACCACCAGATCAATCTCCCCTCCAACTTCCAGAATTATCTTTTTATTTTTAAAATTTTACTGAATTTATTGAAGTGATATTGATTAACAAAATTATATAGGTTTCAGGTGTACAATTCTATGATACATCATCTGTGTATTGTATTGTGTGTTTACCACCCAAAGTCAAGTCTCCTTTTGACACCATTTATTTTCCCTTTACCTTCTTCTACCTCCCCTCACCTCCCTTTCCCTTTGGTAAGTGTTTGTTGTCTGTATCTGTGAGGTTGTTGTTTTTTTCTTAATCCCTTCACCTTTTTCATCCAGCCTCCCAACTCCCCTCCCCTCTAATAGCTGTCAGTCTGTTTTCTGTATCTATGAGTCTGTTTCTTAGCTTATTGTTTGTTAGCTTATTTTTGTTCATTTGATTCCACATATAAGTAAAATCATGTGGTACTTATCTTTCTCTAACTGGCTTATTTCACTTTGCATAATGCTCTCTAGGTCCATTCATGCTGACACAAAAGGTAAGATTTCCTTCTTTTTTATAGCCTAGTAATATTTCATTGTGTAAATGTTCCATAGATTTTTTTATCCACTCATCTACTAATGGCCACTGAGGCTGCTTTCATATCTTGGCTCTCGTGAACATAGTCTCTGTCTTTTATGGAAGAATTAGATTTGCTCCCGTGTACTGCCATTACTAATGCAATAGATTTTATTCCTTCTATCTTATATTTATTTTGTACAGGTGTCCCAAAAAATCTAGTCTTGGTTGTTAGTGGAGTTATCTATTTAAAAAGAAAATCAGATCATATCATCCCTCTGTTTAAAACCCTCCTATAGACTTCAATTGCTAAAATATTATATTATACTGTTAAAATATAATCTTAATTTCTTATTGTGGTCTACAAGGCTTTTGCCAAACTCTCATATTTCATCTCCAATGCACCTACCCTGCCCCATCCCCTAATATCTGGCCTTCTTTATGTCCTTTGAATAAGCCAAGATTAATTCTGTCTCCAGGCCTTTGTACTTCTGTTCTCTTGTCCTGGAATACTCTTCCCACAACTCTTTACATGACCATGCTCCTTCTCATTCTTCTCATCTCAGCCCAAACATCTCCTTTTTAGAAAGATGCCCTCTGGCTGCCCACTTAATTTAGACTCCCCTCATCCCATGCGTACTTGCCATTAGATTCCATTACTATCAGAAATCACCTTATTAATGTATTTTTCTTTTCATTTACTCATCCTACCCTCACTGGAATGTAAGCTTCAAAAAGACAAGGAACTGGTATATCCTGTCATTGCACATTCCAGGTGAACAGACTAGGCATCTGACACATAATAAGTGTTTAGTAAATATTGATTGATTAGTGAATAGAAATAACTGATTTTCTGATTCAGTAGCTGGCTAAGAATCTGGGTGGGACATAGTCTTTGTTGTCATGTAAGTGAGAAATCATGCTAAGGGCAGACTGTTTTGGTGGTAACGAACTCATTTAAAAACGGAGGTATCTAAGGACATGTGCCTGCAAAGAAGGCTTAGAGGTGACCCAAGCTCTGAGGTACTTCTCAGAAGGCAGTTTGGAGTTTACCCCAAAACACGCAAATGGATGTTCAAAGATCCATAGTTTCAAGCCCAAAGACATAGCTGCTGGCTTGGGAAAAAAATAAATAAAACAGTTGTGGTCACATGACACCTTAGCCCTACTATGACACATCTAGGTTTGAGCATTTGCCTTCCTAATCCACTTTCCAGAAAGACCACATGACAAACTATATGTACCACATGCACTGAATTACATGGCTTGATGTCAGGAATATTAGCTACGTTTTGGTGAAATACAGGTGAGCAATTACTTTACTCTTTGCTTCATTAGGGCACTCCAGCCTGGATTTGCTTCAGGACAGTTTCTGCCCAAATAGGAGTCATCTAAGAAGCCTGTTGGTCATCACTGACTGACCAGCACTCGGCCTCAGCTCTTAATCTCTTTGTGGCTGATGCTTTGGTCTGGTGCCCAGTGTTGGACTCCTGAGTTCCTGCAGACCAGAACCTTTTGTCCCCGACTTACTTGGGTGGCAGCAGGACTCCTGGACTCTGGAATTTGAGCCCAAGTTAAGAAAAAATGAGATTTGTGTCTCTTGTATGGCGAAGGGTGTGTGGCTCTATTGGTGTAAAAAAGATAAGATGACCAGACCCGAGGGGATGCTGTCAGTCAGGCCAGAGGTCAAACGTGGGAAAATCAGCACAGCCAGTGGGAGGAAGCACACAGTCTGTGTCCTTCTCCCCTGCTCTGCCCACACTCTGCCGGGTGCTCTTCCTCCACGGCTTTTTCTGGTGCCCTCCTACTGCTTTTCTTCACGATTGCAGAAACGTCATATCCTCTGGGAAGTCTTCCCCAGCACTCCCGGACAGAATTAGATTCTTCCTCCCTTTGGTATATTTGGAGCACTTTTCACATTGATTAAAAATTGTATGTTTACAGGCCTCTCCCATTGCCGGTAAACATCTCAAGGACTTGGTTGTTTCTTAGTTTTCTTCAGAGAGGCAGCGCAGCAGAGCTGCGAATGGAATCAGCTGTGACCTGGGTGGACAGGAGTGTGAGGCCAGGCTCCATCACTTTCTACTTGTGTGACCTTGGGCGTAATACCATCCCTGAGGCTCATGATTTTCACCCATAAGATGGGGATAACAATACCGGCTTCAAAGGGTGTTGTGAGAATTTGGAGAAATGAGATAATATATGTATATCCTGGATGAAAATTATTTTATTTAAAACCACAACCTGCTGTTCTGCTTATGAGCAGGACTGTGGCCATAATTTGCATCAATAGTGTTGCCTTCCATGTTTAGAGACTGGTGGGGAAGGCTGGCATTTCAAAGCCTCTGCCAATTCCTCTGTGTTTGTGAAAGGGAGTCAAATTGGTGATGTGGGTGGTGGTATTGATGGTGGGCTTGGAGATATTAGGGGTAGCGATGGTGGTGCTGGTGATAGTGGGAGTGTGAGTGGGGTGGTGACGGTGAAGGTTGCTGGAAGTGGTGATGGTGATTATAGGATGGTGCTGTGGAGGTGGATATGATGGTAG
>NW_005871137.1:4388389-4446143 GCF_000147115.1 Myotis lucifugus
GATGGTGAGGATGGGAGGTGGTGATGATCGTCATGGTGAGGCTGATGGTAGTAACATTGGTAGCTCTGAAGATTTTGGGGCGAGCTGGTGGTGTCTGGCACTTACTCTGGGTTCCTCACCTGTTGCTCAGCCTGCCAATCGGGATTCATGATCCCTAGCTCTTGGAGTGACAACCACACAGCTTTGTTTTCTTTTCTTTTTTTAAAAATATATTTTATTGATTTTTTACAGAGAGGAGGGGAGGAGGGATAGAGAGTTAGAAACATTGATGAGAGAGAAACATCGATCAGCCACCTCCTGCACACCCCCCACTGGGAATGTGCCCGCAACATGGTACATGCCCTTGACCGGAATCGAACCTGGGACCCTTCAGTCTGCAGGCCGACGCTCTATCCGCTGAGCCAAAGCAGTCAGGGCACAGCTTTGTTTTGTTTTGTCCCTTGTCTGTCTTGCTTTATTCTAAATCCAGTGCCCTCCATATGAGCTTACCAGTGAGTACATGGGGCTCTTCACCTGGCTCCCAGCCCTTGACTTTATATGAATAGTAGATTTTGGGGCAGTTTCCTGAATCTAACATAGACTCCTATCCTACCTGCGCCCATCCTCTACTCCATAGATCCCCGCTCTTCACCCTGGAGTCAGGGACACGTCTCCAATAAATCTGTCCTTTGAGTTGCTCACCAAGTGAGATATTTTAATGCTAGATGACTACATTTTTTATTGCAGGGAATACTCCCAGTTCTGAGAGCCTTCCTCCTGAAGCACACAGCTGGCAACAGTGAACTTTCTTTTACACTGTCTTTTTAAAAATATATATATATTATTGATTTTTTACAGAGAGGAAGGGAGAGGGATAAAGAGTTAGAAACATTGATCAGCTGCCTCCTGCACACCTCCCACTGGGGATGTGCCCGCAACCAAGGTACATGCCCTTGACCAGAATCGAACCTGGGACCCCTCAGTCCGCAGGCCGACGCTCTATCCACTGAGCCAAACCGGTCAGGGCTACACTGTCTTTTACACAATGACAGTGACTGACAAATCTGCCTACAATTATTGTTTTTATTTTGTTCTCAAATCTACCTATATTTTCACAGAGAGTTTTTATTATCCTGCACTGTGTTCCAGTCTCTTAACATAACTTCACTGTTTGTTCATTTATATAGTTAGCAATTCATTCGTTTACATTTCTATCTTAGCTTTCTCAAAGTTCATAATACTTCTATTCTTCTGCTAATTATGCCAGGCTTTTTGATGGCACTAGAATCTGGGGGTGGTGGCTAAATTCTCATGTAAACATAGTGAAAACATAATTGTCAGCTTCCTACACTGGGGAAACAGCATTGAGCTAAAAGCAGCTGCTTCAAAGAGAGGACACTTCCGGGTGTGCTGACTTTGGTGCAGGGGGTGGGGGGTGGAGGGTGGGATGGGAGACGTTTTTTGGGCCTTTGATAAACAAGAAAGGTTGTCTCTTTAAGGAAACCATTATTCTGATGTGACATTTGCATTTTCTGATGGCTCTCCAGACCTTACTTATTCTTTGCCAGTTGCACAAAGCGTATATGTATAGATTTCTTCCAAAGGCTAATAGCATTTGTGATATATTGCTCTGTGAGAGCATTTTCCAATTGCTTCCTAAAAATCACTAAATTGGCACTAAATTTTGGTCTAGTAGAAAGAGCATAGTAATTACAGCAAAAGCTCAAGTTCAAGGTCTAGCTTAACCATTTCCTAGACCTGGAGTAAGTCCCTTAACTTCTTTGAGTTTTAGTTTCCACACCTCTGTAACACGGAGCTAATAACTGCTGTGCCTGTATTGTAAGGCTTTATAAACCCGACGGAGATAATATCTGTGAAAAAAGTTTGTAACATTAAGAATTTACTGTTGCTATTTTTATATATGACTTACAACACTTATCTTGAGGCATGAATGTTCTCTAACTGGGAAGCCTGCTGCTTAGGAAAATTAATACACATATCACAGATATTTATGAAAATTGTTATACTTTTAAATCACTCTGCAAAAAATAAATAATCAGTTTGCATATAAAAATTTCCCTAAAATTTAATATTACTAACTCATTGTAGCCATGTTGCATTTCTCAAGTTGTCTTGGAGCTGTGAAATAAAAGCCAGTTCAGTGGCAGCATTCTCCAGACTTTTGCCTCCGTACTGCGCTCTCTTGGCCTGGAATGATTGTCCCTGTTCTTGCCTGTTGTATTCCTACCCATCCCTTAAGCCCCAGTTTAAAAGCCACCTCTTCTGGAACCTTCTGGCAGAAGGAGTCATTGCTGTCATTTTACAGCTCCTGGTCCTATCTCTAAACTGCCCCTCTCTGTTATTGTCATCCAAGTGTAATGACACCTGAATGTAAGCTCCAGGAGGGCAGGGGTTTTTGTTGCTTCTGATCACTGTATTTCCCAGTGTCTATGAACATGCCTGGCGTTTGTAGTGCACGCACAGTGAACCTTTACCGAATGGAGGAATGGGTGAGTGAAGGAAGCAGCTAAGCCACCTTCAGTTTCTTCAGGGCTCGAACTGGTTAACATGCATGTTTCTTGTGCCTTTATCCTGGTCAGGGCTTGGTTCCTACTAGGTTCACATGTTTGCTAAAGGAATAAATTTCTGGATTAGGGACTCATATTTTAAAAAGTACAAAGATGTCATTGTACTTTCACACCACAATTGTTTAAATGCATTTTAATTTATTTTGTTTTTAGATTATCAAAAACCCTATTACTATTTTTATAAGAATCTGTGATAAATATCTAGAGCAGTTTTTAAAACCAAACAAACCAAATCATAGGCTTCCCTGGACTAGTTGTCAAAAAAATTCTTAATTTCTCCCCCTAAAAAATGATGTAAATATTGTTAGCATAGAACATGCCAAAATATATTTTACATTTTTAGTATCCTAATATTTTATTTCATTAATATTAATAAAATAATATTTTCCTCTAAGTAAGAATGATTGCAAATTCATAGTTAGTTTCTAGATAATGATAGCCCAGATTTTTGCAAACGGCCATTTGCCAGATTTTCTGTAACTCCCTCCCCCCTACTGTGTTTGAGGAAGTCTTTCTCATAGTAAGGTTTTAAAAATTCTACTTATAAAATTTTGTATCCTTTTTAGCAGATGGGCTGACCGGCTTACAGTTTCCATGGTAACAAGGTTTCTGTATCCCCCACCCTCACCCCTTTTTAAAATAGCCTAAAGTCACAGAAGGAAACTTGATATTAATAGCATAAGAAATTTCAGTATGAACAACAGTTATTAAATATGCCCCTTTGATTTCTTATTTATTGATCCAGAATCATTATGATGTATAGCACCTATGACTAAGCATATATGAATATAATTTTAATACTTGCGCAGATTGGGATGTTGGTTTGATGAAACAATTAACTGTTGAGCAACCAGTTTAAATTAGCCTATACTTCAGAACTTCCTTTTTGCTAGCCAAGTCAGATGAGGTACTATCCTCCACTTAGGAGTCAACAGCATAGTAATAATGCAATAAATTATTTTAACATCTGTGTGAAAGACAAAACCAAGGCTCTTTTGTTGCTGTGCAATTTCTGTGAACACCCATTTATGTTAAGCATAAGTGTGGTGTTTGTGCTAAATAAAGAAAAAACAAGGATAATTTCTTGGGGCTGTAGACTCCGTTGACTTGATTGGGATCTGGTGTCTTTGATTGACACGCATAAAAAATGGCAACCCGAAACCCAGCTCGTGCATAAATGATTTTCTAAGAATAGTACACTAACAAAGCATGAAAAGATATATTTGAAAGAGGGATGTATTTAGTTTGCTGAAATGCTGGATTTTCCCCAAGAAGTACCCTATTTTTGATGCAACATAGGTTGAGCGTCACACAGGAAAAAGATTCTTATTTTTAGGCCCAGTTCTAAATGTTTATATTTGAGAAGTCATGACATATTCTTGCTTGCTTAGCCGTAAACACTGATATAGATTGTTATTCTATCAAAAGATCTAGAATAAAGGGTGGATATATTTTTCTCTAAAACAGAAATTTATTAAGCATATCTGGATTTCTTGGCTTTTAAAAATATGTTATTAGAGCTGCCCTAGCTGGTTTTACTCAGTGGTTAGAGTGTTGGCCTGTGGACTGAAGGGTCGAGGGTTCAATTCCAGTCAAGGGCATGTACCTCTGTTGCAGGCTCAGTCCCCTGGCCCCCATCTGGGTGCATGTGGGAGGCAACCATTTGCTGTGTCTCTTTCACATCAATGTTTCTCTCTCTGCCTCTTCCCCTCCCTTCAACTCTAAGAAATCAATGGAAAAAAATATCTTCTGGTGAGGATTAACAAAAAATAGCCCTAGCCTGTTTGGCTCAGGGGATAGAGCATTGGCCTGCAGAATTAAGGGTCCCAGGTTTGATTCCGGCCAAGGGCACATGCCATGCCTGGGTTGCAGGCTCGATCCCCGCCCCGCCCCCCCCAGTAGAGGATGTGCAGGAGGCAGCCAATCAATGATTCTCTCGCATCATTCATGTTTCTAACTATCTCTCTCCCTTCCTCTCTAAAATCAATAAAAACATATATATTTAAAAAAAGAGAAATAAAAAATAACAATAAAATAAAAACATGTTACTGGAGCTAAAATCCTATTATGAGATCATCTGAGAGTTTTATCTAAAAGGCCACCAAAACTTGTTCCCCCTTGTTTTTCATCGTCATGTCTCTGTATCTACTTTCTTTGCTGTCACCTGTCCAGGTTGAACTGTAGAAGGTCAAGTGGAGGGTATGTGTGAAAGTAGCCCTCGATTTACTAAAATAAAAAGGGTGTTGCTTCTATGCTTGTGATCAGGTTTCAGTGGGAGGTTGTTTGGGGTGGTATCTGCTGATGAGGCTCTTGTCATCACTGGGATTTCAGTTGTGGGACCAGTTTCCTGGGAGCTGAGGACTCGACCCATAGTAAAGCGCCTCTGCCTCTACTCCCGCCTCAAACTATTGGGCTTTGTTTTTTCCAAGGGTCCTCTGAAAACTTTTGTGCAAGTGACTTATTTAGGAAGTGATTCCAGGGAGCAGGAGTAGAGAGAGTGAAAAGCCAAGACCGGAACGTGTTAACAAGTTGCCAACGCTGGGAGCAGTTAGCGATTGATGACACCACACCTCCCTAAGGAGCCTTGTGAATGCTTGTCAGAACTGCCCACCCTGGACAACAAAAGGGGGAAGCATTCCTCCATTGGCTTCTGTCCCCCACTGATCCAGGGGGGCCCACAGGGGTTGGCTCCCTCGAACTACCAGGTTGCACAGGCCTGAGTGCCCAGTAACCTGCACCTGCCCGAGGCCGTGGAAGGGGAGAGGCCAGGCCCTGTGGGGTCACTCTAGTGCAGTGGTTCTCAACCTGTGGGTCACAACCCCTTTGGCGGTTGAACGACTCTTTCACAGGGGTCGCCTAAGACCATCCTGCATATCAGATATTTACATTAGGATTCATAACAGTAGCAACATTACATTTATGAAGTAGCAAAAAAAATAATTTTATTGTTGGGTCACAACATGAAGAACTGTATTTAAAGGGCCAGAAGGTTGAGAACCACTGCTCTAGTGTGAAGCTGCTTGAAGTCTTGGGGGAACTGATTACTGCAGCAGTGACAGGAGCAAGAGGTGGAACCTAGAGGGTTGTGAAGTGGTTCCTGAAAGGTTCAAGTGTGCATCTCAGAGACACCAGTGCCTCCCTTATCAGTTCACGTCTCAAAGCTTGCGGAGGGAGAATTCTCTGCACCCTTCTAGGAAACATAGGTGGTGGGTACTTCAGTCTCAGAGACTAAATCCATATTTACAGTCTCACCTGCTTGATCCTTCTCCTCCTTTCTGCAGCCTGGCATCTCCACCTCAGTAACAGGCAGCCACCACCCTGTTCAAGCTCCCTGGAGCCATTCCAGCGGGATGCTAGGGCCCGTGTCAGGGTCTTTGACGGACTGCGGAACCAGGGCCGGAGGAGAACGTGCCAATAAGCCATCTGGCTGTATATTTTGCACCCCCCTGGTCTCACACCCGCAGGATCCACCCCAAGTCATCTTCCTGCGGCTCCTGCTGATACATGTTCCTTTGATGAATAAGCAGTTCACTTCTGCGGGAGGAACTCTATTTCCCTGTTTGGGCTGTGCCAAGATTTGACTCTAGTTATCGGTTCAGAGGCAGTGAGAGGAGGTGGCAGCAGATTTTAAAAAGGACAAGAATGATCTTGTTAGGCACCTACCTTGTGTAAGGGTCTCTGGGAAAGGGGGGGCTGCTCTCCAGCAAGGAGAGAGCTGCTGTCAATGGCTGGGGGGACTCGGGGACTTAATGTTCTTCGGGTCATCCACCCAGATGTCGATTCCAGATCACAGAGTCACCTATTTTCCTTCAGGGCCCCGACCTCACCATAAGAGACACATTGAGCCTGCATCCAGCCTCCTTTGCAGGCCTCCCAGCTTTACAGTTAGTTCCAGAGCCTGATGTCCAGCACCATCTGCCTTGTGGCTGCAGGAGATGATGGACAACCTAAATGCTCAAAGAAGCCTTTTACAGTGAGCATCGACCTGTGAACCAGGAGGTCAGGTTTCAATCCCTGGTTGCGGGGCTCGATTCTCAGTAGAGGGCATGCAGGAGGCAGCCGATCAATGATTTTCTCTTATCACTGATTTTTCTATCTCTCCCTTCCCCTTCCTCCCTGAAATCAATAAAAATATATTTTAAAAAATCAGCCTTTGCTCTTAAGAGAGGTTCCTTCCGCTGGTCCTGATTTCATGGGAGCACTGCTGTGTAGGCTGATGTGTCAAGCTTTTTGTTTTAATATTGAGTTGTTGGTGAATTCTTTTTTTCTTTTTTTGTTCATTCTCACCTGAGGATATTTTTTTCATTGATTATTAGGGAGAGAGGAAAGGAGAAAGGGGCAGGGTGGGGTGGGGGTGGGAGGGAGAGAGAGAGAAAGAGAGAGAGAGAAAGAGAAACATTGATGTGAGAGAGACACATTGATTGGTTGCCTCCCACACGTGCCCCAACTGGGGCCAGGGATCGAACCTGCAACCCAAGTATGTGTCCCTGACTGGGAATAGAACCCGTGACCCTTTGATGCATGGATTGATGCTCTAACCACTGAGAAATACTGGCCAGGGCTGTTGGTGAATTCTTTATATGACTCGTGTAGAGAGGATTTCCTGGATTTCATGACTATATAGATAGAATATCTTGGATTTTATGTTCTAGTTTCTCTGCCTGAGTTTATTTTGCTACCAGTGTTGTAACTATCATAGTCAACCATTTGAAGAAGTTTGTTTTCTTTTTTATGTACATCTATTATTTGAAGAAAGTACGTATGCAGTTCCTGAAAATATATTGTCAGCCTTATGAATGCACATATAAAAAACAAAATTTTAAAAGAATAAAAAATAGAAATATAAATTCTACTGTGTTCTTCCTGCACCCTAGTGGATATTCTTGCATACCACGTGGGGTGCCTGACGTTCACTTTGGAGACCCTTGACTCGGATGTTCATGACTACATTCATACGGCAACAGGGGTGAGCCTTGAGAGATGTTGTCCTCATGTACTTGCCATTAGACATATTCAAACCTAAACCAACCTCTGTGTATACTTATATATTGAAAACTGTCTTCTTAGCATTTCAGAATTTCTACTAATTTCCAGTACTCTGCCATTCAAAAGGCCATATTGCAGTCAGCGAGAATTGCAATGAATCGACAAGAGAGGTGGCAGCCTATGTTTGTAGAAGGTGTTATTTGGCTCATCATTCAGAGAAAAATAATTTTGAATGAGTGCCAAGATTTGAAGATTGGGGGAATTTTGCACAAGATAACTCAATTTTCAACTACCTGCTTGAATTCTTTTTTCTATTTTTAAACAGTTAAAAAAGAAGGGATAAGTTACAAAACTAGCTCTGCATTCTTCTCCGGAAGCAATTGTCTAGAGGTAACTCATTTAACTAGGCATTTCCTCTGTCCTCACTAACTCCTGCCCACCCCCCCTTCTCATCGTCACACCCAGCATGCTTCACTCAGTTATGCTATTTCTGTGGAATTTCAGTTGTTTCCTTTGATCCAACTTTTGCAACTGATTAATATTTAAAACGGTTTCTTGAAATTATATAGTATGCAGAAAGCCCATTGAAAACTTATTCTGCAAGAATGCTGTTTACCGGGTTTATTCACTCAAAGCCCCAGAATGTAGATTATGTAGGCAGGTTGGAGTTGGCTTGCTATACATAGTGTGGCTTATTATAGTCAGCGGTTACAGCACAGCCTCTAGACCGAGATTGCCTGGGTTCAGATTCTGTCTGGCATTTTCTAACTGGGACCTCAGGCACGTTACTTAACCACTTCCTGCCTCAGTTTCCTCATCTGTAAAATGGAGATAATAACAAATGGATAAATATAAAATAACTGTCAAATAACATTGCTTAGCATGTAGTAGGCAAGTGTTGGCTGTTATATTTTTACTTTACCAATTCCTTCAATTAAGTACTTAATGATGATTATGAAGAAGTTTGTAACTGTTTCACAATCTCTAATTGCTTGAGAATAAATTAAACCCACAATATGAAATCTACATGCAGCTTATTGAACATAAATGTGCGTGCAATAAGTTCCCAATAGCATTCTGGTGTGTCTGATATTAAACCCAATATGTTCTCAGTAAGGGATTAGTAAATTCCTTAGTGTGAAGCAGCCATGGGCATTGTCACTGTTCTGGCCCATCTGGATGCTTCTCAACTCATCTGCTGATCCTCTCCTGTGTGGCTGGCTAGCCCACACCTGATGGGAGTTCAAAGGGGCACTTTTATTTATCCTAAAGTAGATATGCTAATTTCAGAGAAGTGCCAGCCTTTCTGTCTAAAATTGCTCACAGTTCACACCTCACACATTGTGCCTTCTGCTCTGTTTCCTTCCTAATGTGTCGTTACACAGGTCTGAGGAAAGCCAGACTTTCAGCAAGCTTCCTCGTCTCCCCTCTGTCCTCTGCCACGGGCCTGCAGTCTGTCTTGCCATGCTGTTTCAAGTTCAGCGCTCCTTGACCAGCCTCCTTCTCGTTAAGAGATGAGGAGATAGTTGCTTCTATAGTCTGTCCAGTCTGGCTTAGTCACAAGGCTTTACCGTTTAAGTTTCACGCCCATACTGGGTGTATTCCACCTTTGTTTGCTTTAGGAATGCGCGTATCTTTCAGAAATGCTGTTTTGTGAGTATTTCTTTGTTGTGGTGGCTTAAGGCAAACTCACCTATACAAATGACACAGATGTAAAGGTGTTATTGGTGAAAGTGAGGTATCCGTTTCCCTACTGAGTGCTTGGGGTGGGGTCTTTATGGTATCAGTATCTTGAGGGAAAGAATTACTTTTTGAGACTCGCACAGGAGGAGGGTTTCTTATTTGCATGGAATTACATCAAAGTCCCATTTCCCTTACTCCAGTCCTGGAAGATGTGCAGCTGGGGATTCAGTAGAGCTAGAAGCAGAGCCAGCATCCAGAGTTTCCATTCCATGTTGCAGTCCATCAGTCCGTTGTGTGAGGTCCACATGGCTGTGGACCATGTGGGTGAATGCAGGAGCATGAGAGCTCCGAAGACAGGAGCACAAGAGGGCAAGAGAGCAAGAGTGGGAACCAAGAGAGTGAACTCCTTTGTTTAGGGGATTAAATATCTTAAATCTTCCAGTGCTTGCGGTGGTCACGCCTACTCAGGCTAATGACCTGTTCCCAGGTGTCACTGACAGGAGAGCATCTTCCCTACATCTCCCAGACTTTACTGGGCATGCATCTATTCTTCACCTGTCCAGTCCCTTCCCCCAGCGATCTGCAGGGAATACGGTTAAGCCTGGGGAGTGTTAAATTGCAACTTCCTGGCAAAGCTGCACAAATGACTATAATATTTGGCCTTCCCTTTGCTCCTTTCCTATATTAATAACTAGGTTATTTACAGTGGTATTAAAGGAAATGTATCAAAACGAAAATAAAGTGACTTAAAAGAGTGGTCAGTGAAATGTTTGGTTAGTGTTTGTGTCAACTCAACAGAGTTGTCAAGACCTCTGGCTGGGGGTAGGGGGCGGCGGGATGAGGACTATTGTAAGCTTTTCACAGCATCTCCACTCCCTGAATACTATCTTTCTTTCTTTTTTAATGTATCTTACTGACTTTTTAGAGAGAGAGGAAGGGGGAAGGAGACAGAGATAGAAACATCAATGAGAGAGAAACATCAATTTTGTTGCCTCCTGCACGCCCCCTATTGAGGATAGAGCCCAAAACCCAGGCATGTGCCCTGACTGGGAATTGAACTGGTGACCTTTTGGTGCATGGTATGATACTCAATCTACTGAGCCACACCAGCTGGACATGAATACTGTTTTTCTTTCTTTCTTTTTTAAAATATATTTTATTGATTTTTTTTACAGAGAGGAAGGGAGAGGGATAGAGAGTTAGAAACATTAATGAGAGAAAAACATTGATCAGCTGCCTCCTGTACACCTCCAACTGGGGATGTGCCTGCAACCAAGGTACATGCCCTTGACCAGAATCGAACCTGGGACCTTTCAGTCCGCAGGCCAATGCTCTATCCACTGAGCCAAACCGGTTAGGGCAAGAATACTGTTTTTCTTAAACTCACTGCCTGTTCTTTCTCTTCTACTTGTCTCCATGCATTAGAAGTTCTATACATTGATTGGCCTATGCTTATTTGTAGGATCAATGAAAAGAATAGTTAACTGAAATTTTCAGAAAATTTCCCAAATAAGACAACATGGGAAATGAATTTATTCAGTAGTCTTCAGTATTTGCTGAAAAAGAATTACTTGGGGTATCAGAATATTCACAAAATATTCTTAATTGTTATTTTTGTGATTATTCTTTATTTTGCTCTTTGAGATGACCAGCTGCACCTAGAACCATTCATAACATTTTTCTTCCCCATTTTGGGAGTCAGAAACCATAGCCTTTACCTCTGGCTTTTTGTACTTACTCCGCTGTGACTTGAGCAAATAATTTACTGTCTGTAAATGTACTTACCAAGCTCTTTCTACTGCACAAAGTTTTGGGAGGCTCAAATAAGCCTATTTATTTAAAGTTGCTTTTAAAAGTAAAATGTGATGTTAGGTGCTTTTACATTCCAGAATAGTAATTTAGTACATGTGCAGTAGGCAGTCTATATTTGCCAAATTAGATAATACTAATGAATTCTTTTCTCTATTTTTAAACAGTTAAAAAATTTTATTTCTTTAAAAAAATTTTTAAAATTGATTTGAGAGAAACAGAGGAAGGGAGAGAGAGAGAGAAAGATAGAGAATCATCAATTTATTGTTCCACTTACTTATGCATTCAGTGGTTGATGCCTTGACTGGGGATCGAACTTGCAACCTTAGCGTGTTGGGATGATGCTCTAATCAACCGAGCTACCCAGCCAGGGCAAACAGTTTAACATTTTTTATTAAAAAGAAGCATACACTCATTTCAAAACATCTGAGAAATATGGTAAAGTATAAAGATCACCTATCTATATATATATAAAAGCCTAAGTGTCCGTCTGACCGTTTGACCAGTAGCTATGATGCGCACTGACTTCCAGGGGGCAGATGCTCAACACACAGACATGGAAACATGGAACAGACTGATGAATCTCAGAGGGAAGGGGGAAGGGGCGAGGGTGAGAAGAGATTAACCAAAGATCTTATATGCATGCTAGAGGCCCGATACACAGATTCTTGCACTGGTGGGGTCCCTCAGCCTGGCCTGTGGGGATCAGGCTGAATCCATGCACCAGGCCTCCAATATCCCCCAAGGGGTCCTGGATTGCGAGAGGATGCAGGCCAGGCCGAGGGACCCCACAGGTGCATGGATTGGACCTCTAGTACTGTGATAACTGCTGTTAACATTTTGGTATATATCCTCCCACGTTTTTCTACATGTGTACCCAGAGATATAGGCATATGTATTTTTTACAAACATTTATATATAGCTTTGTTACTTGCTCTTTTCATGTAAGACTATATTGTTGACATCTTTATCAGTTAACAAAAAGAGCTGGTTTATTGCCTGTGTGGATATAACATGACTCACTTAACTTGCCCCTATTGTAGGATATTTGGCTTCCCATTTTCTTTACTTTTAAAAATAAATGTTGATGTGTTTTTCTCTTATGATAAATTCCTAGAACTGGAATTCCCAAACAATTGCTTTCTAAGCCGAAAAATCCAACATACTCCCACCATGAGTTATAGAATATTTAGAAACATGGAACATATACCAAATCTCTTAAATTATTTAGGCCATAATTTTATTTTCAATCAGATAACTGTTGAATGTTGCTAGGATGAAAGCTTCATTTTTTAAATTGAATTTATTGGGGTGACATTGGTTCACAAAACCATACAAGTTTCAAGTGTACAACTCACTAAAACATCATCTGCACACTGCATCGTGCGCCCATCGCCCCAAGAAAAATCTCCTTCTGTCCCCATTTTCCCCCACCCCTTTGCCCACCTTTACCTATCCCCCAACCCCCTTTCCCTCTGCCTATCACTACACAGTTGCCTGTGATATATATATATATATATATAGATATATATATATATATATATGTAAATTTTTTTGCTTAATCCCTTTACCTTCTTTCATCCAGCCCCCAACAAGCCCCTGCCCTCTGACAGCTCTCAGTCTGTTCCATGTATCCATGCCTCTATTTTTATTTTATCAATTTTATTTTGTTCATTAGATTCCACATATAATTAAGATCATAGGGTATTTGTCTTTCTCTGACTGGCTTATTTTATTCACTTAGCATACTAATCTTCATCCATACTACCACAAAAGGTAAGATTTCCTTTTTTTTTTTTTAATGGCTGAGTAGTATTCTATTGTATAAATGTACCACAGTTTTTTTGTCCACTCATCTACCACTGGGCACTTGGGCTGCTTCCAGATCTTGGCTATTGTAAATAATGCAGAGTAATAGTTTATCTTGAACATATTTAAAGGAGTTGTAGTTATTTAAAACATCTGAGGACCTTATTGTAGAATAAGTTTACTTATAAGCGGTTCTCTTGCGCATTAATAACGCATTGATAACTAATTTTAAAAGTAGATCTTTTAGTGAAATGATATGTAATGCATACACATTTAGCAAGCATTTACTGAGTTCTGACTATTTAATCAACTTTTACCATGCACCAGGGATATAAAGCTGAATAAATCTCAGTCACTTTTCTTGAAAAACTCAGTCTAGTGGGAGAGACAGACATGTAAACAAATAATTATAAGCATCATAAGTTGTATTATTTATTATATTATATTATATTATGCCCTTGGAAAAATAAAAGTTCCTCTCCCCACTGCCTGTCCTAGACAGAGATTAGAGAGAAGAGTAGCTCCTCTTTCTCTCTAATATATTTTTACATATTTATATATTTTATATATATTAAATATATATTTTTAATTTTTTTCACCAGAGATAGCAGGTGTCATGGAGGAGGAGGGAAAGAAGAGTGAGAGAGAGGCTGAATAACACAATGGAGTGGCCAGAGGATTCTTACAAACTAAGTGTCCAATATTATGTTTTTAGTATTTCTGTGATGTAAAGCCCCTGACTCCTAAACCAGGAGTAAAGTCTTCTGTATACACTGAAGTCCCAAGTGAATGGGGCTCTTTGTTTATTTGTTATTTTTGTATTTGTTATCTGTTGTTGCATAAACAATACCCACTTGTTATCTCATAGCTTCTGTGGGTCAGGAATCTGAGCATGGCTTAGCTGGAGCCTCACCTGCAGTCACAAGGCTGCAATCAAGGTGTCAGCCAGGGCTGGGGTCTCATCTGAAGACGTGTGGGGAAGAATCTGCTTCTCAACTCACCTCCATGATGGTGGCAGAACTCAGTTCCCTGAGGTCTGTTGGACTGAGAGCCTCAGTGCTTTGCTGGCTGTTGACTGGAGACCACTCCCAGTTCCTTGCCACATGGGCCTCTCCAAACAACGAAAGGGGGTCTGCTAGCAAGACAAGTCATTGTCTTTGTCATCTGATCACGAGAGTGACATTGCTGAGTGTTGCCAGATTTATCGGTTATAAACAAGTTACTCATGGGGAGGAAATTATACAAGACAAGGAATATCAGGAGGTAGGGATCATTAGGGACCATCTCACAGGATGCCAACCACAGTTTTCAGTGGAATTCAGCATAAGGAGTTGAGGTCCATGTTTGTGGGAAAAAGGTATGGCCACAAGGCACAGAGCAGAGAACAAGAACTCAGTGGAGGTAGAAAGTTAGAGGCAACAGTATCCACCAGGATGGAACACCACTCTGCCTTCATCCTTTAGGAATTTCAGAAATCTTCGATGGGTATTGAATTTCCCACAGGATGGAATTGTCGTGCAGGCCATTGGTAGCTAGAGCATAAAGGGCAGGGGAATTCCAGGTGCCATCTGAGTTATAATAATAATAGAACTATGAAGAAAATACTGAGGCTATCACAAAGGTAGAATCTATTAGTTACTTGGTGAAGTTGGGAAGAGGTCACCAGGGAAGCGACACTGCCTGGATCTTCATGCATGTGTAGGAGTCTGCTCCAGGCAGAAGAAGGACCGTGCATTTCAGGGCAAAGAAAGTTTCAGGGGTCCAATGGTTTTGGTAAACCGAGGGAAATGTGATAAGGCTTGAGTGTGGAAAACATGGGAGATACATATGGGAGATAATTGTAGCAAATGAGCTGGAGAAGCATTTGAGGACTTAACATTTCTGGTTTCTGAAAATTTCTAATTTCAGAAAAATCTTGCATGCATTGATGAGCTAGTTGATATAACCAGATTTTGAGTAAGATCCCCCTGGCCGCGGTGCAGTGGGTGGTCAGAGTGGGTGGTGGTGAGCGGAGTCGTGATATAAGAACATGAAGCTTCAGGTGCCCCTGACTTGCAGTGCACCTTGACCTCACTCACATTTTGCCCAATTTCTACTTCTTTCTTCTTTTTCTAGTCAAAGTTCGAGAATTTCAGAGATTAGAGTTCCTCTGAAGAAAGTGATTTGTCTTTATAACAACTTCTTAATTATCTTATCTTAGAATAGGGGGGAGGGATCACAGCTATTTTAAGTATTAATTAATTCCGAAAGCTTTTAGAGGCTGAAAAGCCTTACGTAGATGTGTGAGTGTTCAATAGCAGTCATAGTCCTAATCAGAGAGCAGCAGGACTCAGTGGGTGTGAAACCCCATGCAGGTTCCGCATCACCCGCGGGCTGTGTGGTCTGCTGGGTCTGCGTGTACGAGGGGGTCAGGCCAAGGACAGGCCCTGCTGTGAACATGGAATAGAATCAATGCCCGAGACTCAACGCAAACTAAAAGAGCTTGTTTTTAAAAAGCTGATCTTAAGACATGACACCAAAGTACAAGGAACCCAATCGAAAACAAATAATTTGGATTTCATTACAATTTAAAACAGGTGCTTCAAAGAACACGATCAAGAAAGTGAGAAGACAACCCAAAGAATGGGAGGAAATACTTGCAAATTATATATCTGATAAGGGACTTGCATCTAAAATATTTAAAGAACTCTTACAACTCAAAATAAAAAAGACAAATAACCCAGTTAAAAAAATAGGCCAAGGATCTGAAAAACATTTCTCCAAAGAAGATAGATATACCAGTGGCTAGTGATCACATGAAAAGGTGCTCCAGATCACTAGTCATCAGGAAAACCCACATCAAAACCACTGTGAGATACCACTTTATGCCCATGAGGACGGTTATGATAAAAAGATAGATAATTCTTTGCAAGAATGTGGAAAATAATGTCATGTGGAGAATGTGGATAATGTTGGTGGGAATGTAAAATGGACAAGCACCTTGGAAAAGGATTGGGTAGTTCTTCAAAAGGTTAAGTGTAATCAGTTACCGTAGCAATTCCATTCCTAGGTATATACTCAAGAGAAATGAAAGCATATGTTTACATAAAAATCTATACAAAAATGTTTACTGCAGCATTATTCATAATAGCAAAAAAATAGAAACAACCCAAATATTCATCAGAGAAGAGGGAAAGAGAGGTTAGGTGAATGGGTAAGTAAAATATGGTAGAACCATACAATGGAATATTATTTGGCAATAAAAAGCAATTAACTACTGATACATGCTACGGTATGAGTGAACCTTGAAATCATTTTGCTAAGTGAAAGAAACCAGACCCCCAAAACAAACAAAAAACAAACCAACAACAGCACACCTCTACATATATTTTTCCTTTTATATAAAAAGCCCAGAATAGGCAAATCTGCAAAGACAGAGACTAGATTAGTGTTTGCCCAGGGATAGAAAGGGTGGGGAGCTTGTGGAGTGACAGCTGAAGGGAACAGGGTTCTTTTGGGGTGATGGAAATATTCACAAATTGTGGTGATGGTTGCACAACTCCGTGATTACACTATAAAACAGTGAATTGTACACTTAAATGGGTGACTTGAATGGCATATGCATTATATCTCAATAAGGCTGTTAGAAAAAAGAAGGTGTTGATAGTAGAAAACTGGGCTGCTCAGTAAGGATGGAGGATGGTCAAGGAAAAGGACTTTATTAGGTAAACTTCAGCCGTCACCTATCTTTACATTGTGTCATTCCTGTGTGGTGGTTGTTTTTAGAGGAAATGGATATGCTTACACTTCCTTTTCCTCGCAAGACTAGACCTGGCCCCACTCTCTTGTTTAAAAAGCAGCGAACGTTGGTGGAATGCTAATGGACTGAACTATATTAACATTCCATCTGGCTGCTCCTCTCCAGGAAGTCTCGTTTTATTTGATTGTGACTGATTAGACGTTTTGTTCATGTTTCATTTGTGCTGATTTGGCTCATTGAGAGTAAATCTAGTTTGTGATTTGCCCTCCTCCCCTTGCCCAATATCCCAAAAGCCCTTATTTAAGAGGCTGTGTTCTTTTCATAAATAGCAAGTGATGAAATTTCTCACCAGTCAGCGTGAGATAAGAATGGAGGGAAAGGAGAGGGTTGGAACGGGTGTGGGCTCCAGATTCTTTCTTTCCTGGTCTCTAATGAACAGGCCACAGGCGCAGCACAGTGCGGTACTTTGCAAAGTCATTTTCCTTGCTCAAACCCACAGTCTCAGTCAGGATACGTCCACATAGCAAAGGCAGGCTCATACTGGGGTTCTCCAGGCCAGGGTCTGGCATTTGGGCGCCCCACTCTGGATTGTGGCCTGGTTGTTTTAAACAAGTTGACACATTTGGCCTTCACCAGGAGGTTAACGGTGGTCATTTGCAAACAGCCATAACTCGAGTCCTACAAAAGGAACAAGACGGTTCCCTGTTTATCTTTCATGTGACACAGCAGGTACTTAGCATGTAGAAGCTTTATCCTTCAGGACACAATCTGACTTTCTTTCTGCAGATGGGAATCTAGGGCTGTGGCTGGTAACCTACTTCCTTCTTATGATGAAGAAGGACAGGGAGAGAGGGAGAAAGTGAGAGAGGGAGGGAGTGGAAGGAGAGGAAGGCAGAGGGAGAGAGAGAGAGAGAGAGCAAACCAGAGCGCCACGGGGAAAGAATTAAAGAATTAAAAAATGTAAGGAGAACTGAGTAAAGAACATGGAGAAAGAAAGAGAAAATAGGCTTGGACAATAAGAGGTAAAAGGAATGCAAATGGAGGGGAGAGTGATATCAGAGAATGGACCAAAGAACGAGTTAGGATGGGTAAAGAGGCAGGGAGTGCTGAAAAATATAGAACGCTACTTATTACTGACTAGTGGCCCGGTGCATGAAATTTCATGCTCGCCCCCCAACTGCCCCCCTGCTGGCCTGCTCACTCCTAACTGACCCCCCCCCCCCCCCGCTGGCCTGATCACCCCCAACTGACCCCCACTGACAGCCTACTTGCCTCCAACTGACCCTCCCTGCCGGCCTGCTCACCCCCAACTGCCGCACCACCGGTCTGATCACCCCCAATGGCCACCCCCACTGGCCTGATCACCCACAACTGCCCTCCCTTCTTGGCCCCTAACTGCCACTACCTCAGCCCCACCACCATGACTTTGTCCAGAAGAACATCTGGAAGGTCTCCTAGAAGGTCTCCCAGTCTAATTAGCATATTACCCTTTGTTAGTATAGATAGAGGCCTGGTGCACAGGTGGGGGCCAGCCGGTTTGCCCTGAAGGGTGTCCCGGATCAGGGTGGGGGTTCCCTTGGGGGGCGAGGGGCCTATGGTGGTTTGCAGGCCGGCCACACCCCCATTGGGGTGGGGGTCCCCACTGGGGATGGTGTTGGCCTGGGCAAGGGGTTGGGGCAGTTTGCAGGCCAGCCACGCCCCCATGGGGTGAGGGTCCCCACTGGGAGGGCGTGGCCAGCCTGGGTGAGGGGCTGAGGGCCGTTTTCAGGCTGGCCACACCCACTTCAGGGTGGGGGTCCTAGCTGGGGTGCCTGGTAAGCCTGGGTGAGGGGCTGAGGGCCGTTTGTAAGCCTCTTCCTTGGCGGCCTGCCTGGGTGACCCGAGCCTCCCGCTCGCTCCGGCCTACTCCGTGGCTGCCGCCATCTTTGTCTTGCCAATTTGCATTCTCCCTCCTGATTGGCTGTGGGCATCATGGAAGGTATGGTCAATTTACGTATTTGTCTATTATTAGTGTAGATTCTTCCTTCTTTAGTTCTAGACATTGCATTTGACTGTTGCTGGCCTTAGGCCTCCCTGACTTTTAACAGCCTGGCCCATGCCCTCTCCTGCCTATCGCACAGCCACTGACAGTATTCCATTGTGCCCTTGTTCCTCTGCCTCAGCCTTCTCCCTGCACCATTCTGTACCCTCCCCAAGCACTTCGACCCTAAAATGGTAGCACTTTAGATCTAGAAGTAACCTGAAGGAAGGTCTAAGACAGTGGTTCTCAACCTTCTGGCCCTTTAAATACACTTCCTCATGTTGTGACCCAACCATAAAATTATTTTTGTTGCTACTTCATAACTGTAATGTTGCTACTGTTATGAATCGTAATGTAAATATCTGATATGCAGAATGGTCTTAGGCGACCCCTGTGAAAGGGTCATTCGACCGCCAAAGGGGTTGCTACCCACAGGTTGAGAACCGCTGGTCTAAGAGATTTGGCTCTTTCACTTTACAGAAAAAGAAGTCTGGAGAAGTTAAACAACTTTCCCAAGGTCATATAACCAGCAGGTGGCAAAGCTGGAAGAGAATGCAGAGCTTTCACTCAATGGGCACCTGTCAGATGCAGGTGCCTCCTTGGCAAAGGGGAGGGTGGGAGAGAAGGCTGGCCAGTGAGGTGCTAGCCTTGTCAGCTTCCTTCATAGCTTGGGGATTGAAGTGGGCAAATTCTCATCCTTTCTAACCTGGGTCCAGCTGGGCTGCCTGGAGACAGGCTCTTCCGGATCTAATTCATGGTCTCTGGGCGGGTGGTGAGTGGAGGTAGGAAGGAGCATTCTGATTGACATTTCTGATGGGGGAGCCATGGGATGGAATCTCATTTCACCAGCTGGGGTGGTTTTGCCCCAGGACTTTTAGCAATGCCTGGAGTCATTTGTGGTTGCCCCATCGAGGGGTGCTACTGGTGTCTGGTGGGTAGAAGCCAGAGATGCTGCTAAACATCCTATAACAAAAGTTATCCAGCCCACAATGTTACTAGTGCCAAGCCTGAGAAAACAGAAGTTCAACACCCATGGCCCAGGTCAGAGACTCTTTTCCTAACTGGGCAGAAGCATCTGGGGACAGTTTAGTCCAGAAACCTGGGGCTCAGGCAAATTCTGCCTGACTAGAATTTCTGGGTTAATTAACTTAATTAAAAAGTGAGGTTTGATGAAAAGCAGGCAGAAGTCTCATCTCCTTTTGAGATGCTTACAGCCCAGCAGGTGTATCGTAACTGCTTTCATCAAAGGTTTTTGCCCAGGGTGACATCTTAAAAAGCCTGAAATAAGGGCTCTCTTAGATGTAGCCTCCAGGGGTCAGTGTGGCTCTGAATAGATTTAACTGCTAGTCTCAGAGAATTAGATGAGAAAAGAAGTGAGCATGAGACAGAACGGCTGAGAGACAGACTTTCAAAAGGGCAAAATAGGTTGTCCTGTTTGCTGCGGGCACATTGAAACCAGCCACAGCCATAGGGAAGAAATTATGGAGGGAGGAAAATCGTTTTAGGGATTGTTCTATAAAATTGCTGTAGACAAGATGTGTTTGATATAACATTTTTATAACGTAACCTCATTTTACCTTGAACCACCGAGTGTGTTTGTGTTCCTAACACTCCTTTCTCCAGGAAAAAGCTGTTTCTTCCTGTGATTGTGTCTGAGAAAATGGGTGCTTTGTATTCTGGGAGGTTATAGTCTCTACTGAATAGACAGTCCACAGGACATAAAAATATTCTGCTATACCCCCTGGCCGGTGTGGCTCAGTTGGTTGGAGCGTCCTCCATATACCAAAAGGTTACAGGGTTGATTCCAGATCAGGGCACATACCCAGGTTTCGGGTTCCATCCATGTTTCTCTCTCTCTTTCTCTCTCTCTCTCTCTCTGTCTGTCTCTCTCTCTCTCTTTCAATAAAAACATATCCCTGGGTGAGGATTAAAAAAAAAAAGAAGTTGTTAATTATAGAAAAAGTTTCCCACCCTTTTATTGGTTCTTATACTCTGAAGATGAAGACTGTTGATTTCAAATCATTTATCAGAATCTTTTTATTCCCTCTATTCCAGTCTCTTTTCCAAAAAAGCAAAAGAATCCTTTCAATTGTTCATTATCTGTGTGTGTGTGGGTTCCCCTCTTCAATGAATCTGCAAAATGTTAACGAATCCCTGCTGTCTTCAAGTCTCTGTGCTTAGAGCTGTGGGACCGAATGCTGCGACCTGCACGGCTGGGTTCAGGATCTGAAGGAGGGGCCAACACACAAATGAAAACACTAGATGAGAAATATGAATTATTAAAGGGTGGGGGCCAGGTGGTGTCTCTTTCGTGAGGAACACACTGACCTCTGGCCGGTCCACTTTTTATTTACTTGAATACACATTTGCCCTTTAGCAATGTATACAAGCATATCAAAGGTAAAGTTTGGTAAACAGTAAAAAGATTATCAGATTCGGGAATTGCCTTGAGCCACCACTATCTCAACAGATGAGGTGCTTAGCGTCAGCCCTACTAATGCCCAAGCTCTTATCGGCCTTCCGCTTTCCTTGGCGCACTCTCGTGACAGTACCAGCAGTGGGTGGCTTCCTGCAACCTACAGTTATGGATACGGCACCATCTTCACTCTTTCGAGACCAGGAGAGGGAATTCCCAGGACTGGGAGTTCCCAGGAGTGGGTATGTGCTCCAGGTGGGGTGTGTGAAGGACAGGGAGGGGTGGTTACTTATAAATCTGTAAGACCAGACACTGGATGCTCTTTCCCAATCCTTATTCTTTTTATTTATTGTGAAAAAATATACCATTTTAACCATTTTAAGTGTACAATAAAGTGGCATTAAGTACATTCACATTGTGACCCAGCCATCACCACTATTCATCTCCAGAACGCTTCCATCCCAAACTGAAACTCTGTGCCCATTAAGCAACAACTCCCTATTATCTCCTGCCTCTGGGCCCGGTAACTACTATTTAGTTTCTGTCTTTGTGAACTTGACTATGGAATTAGACAATATTTGTCCTTTAGTGTCTGACTTATTTCACTTATCGTGTTTTCAGGGTCCATCCCCGTTGCAGATATATCAGAATTTCATTCCTTTTTGAGGCTGAGCAGTATTCCATTGTATGTATAGACCACATTTTGTTATCCATTCACCTGTGGATGGGCATTTGGGCTGTTTCCACCTTTGGCTACTGTGAATAATGCTGCTGTGAACATACGTGTACTCCCAATCCTTCTCTTTTAACAAGCTCATCTGCTTTGTTAAAGCACTGTAATAACACCTTCCTATACCCATACATATAATGCCTATGCTATGTATTTATCCAGTTGTGTCCACTGGGAATAGCTACGGAGTGGAAGTCGTTTTTCTGGCCGGAAGTCCTGAGCCAGAACACTATCCTTTCATACACTTGCTTCACATCCTCCCTCTTTTCCACCCAGCTTGTCATTCTATCCTTTTCCCGCTCATGGTTACCACCACTTCCCTATCTCTCTTTTCTCCAGTTCAGTTTAATTTAGCAAACTTTTATTGCTGAGAACTTTGGGGGTACAAGGTACTCTGGGAATTTTGAAGAATAAAACTGCCCTTGAGTTGTTCATAGTGTCTTAGTGGAGACTGGACCCATCACACCAGTTGCCTGAACCTGCTGTGGAGGCCAGGCTTTCTGAGGGACCGCAGAGATGAGGGCAAACGTGTTCCAGCCAGAGAAAGTGACCCAAGTGAAGGACACGAGGTGGGAAATGATGGGAACGTTTCATTTTAAGTTGCCTTTCTTTGTATGTGCCCTTTAAATGTTTTTCATTCCTATGCTGTGCTCGATAAGTCCTCTACCTGGGAGAAATAGCCATTTCCAAACTCTGCATGGTAGATTTCATTTAGGAAGTTTCTCTTTCGTAATTTTGTTTTGAAAGAGGTGCTTTTTTGGTGTGATGTAATCTTAACAGATTTTCCCCAGGGTTCAAGGGGAGGAGGGAGTTATGCTTTTAGTATATTTTATATCAGTAATTTATTTTGATTTTTTTCAAATAATTGTATTGTTCTTTTATTAAATAAATCTGATTGAATCAAATGTTTGTAGAGCCTAGGAAAGGAGAAACCTCTCAATTTAGCTTAATATTTGAAGAATGGATGTTACTAAATTGAACAGTTTAATATTTGAGGAATGAAGACATTTCTGTTGATTTATTTAACAAAAGAAACCAAATTTCACAAATATGTAAAAAACTCAAGTATGTGTATGTGTATGTGTATGTGTATGTGTATGTGTCTGTCCCTCTCTCTCTCCCTTTTAATTCTAACCATGAAGGTAAAAAAATTAACACTTTCAGCCAGAAGAGCGACCCAAGATATAAACTACATTTTTCTTTCTCTTGATCATCTTCTAATGATTAGCTGCTCATAGCAGATGGCCACACAATCTGAGCAGTAAATAAAGGAGTAAATTTAGCTGGTGTTTCTGGTCAGTGGGACGGGCAGTCTAGCTCCGTGGACGGCAGCCCGACTGTGGAGAGTAAGTCCCCTTTTCTGTAGGACTCACTCAGGAGACCTCAGAGGATTGAGAGGCCCAGACCTCTTCTAAGTCAGGAGCCGGGAAATGTCGTCCAATCAGCGGAAAGCCACAGACATATGAGGACTGGGCCTGGGAGCGAGCAGACGGAGAAAAGGAAATGGAGTTGGCCAGCATTCCTAGGGCTAGAAGGGAACAGGAGCAGGGTGCTACTTGAGACCATGCTGGTGACCTTGGATTAGGCAGTAGGGCGACCCAAAAAGGCTTTAGTGTTCTAGCAGCAAGTAGTTTGGAGCTTCTGGAAGCTTGTCTCTTATGGTCATTGACCCGGCCCTGGGCGCGGGGAGATAGAATGTAATGTTGCTCGTGAAGCAGGACATGGCCCATTCCAGCCTGTGTTGGGTGAGGTTTGGCTAGAAGAGGGGTGGACTGAACAGATTGCATAGTTTACGCATTCATTCACACATTCTAATACTTACTGAGCCCGTACTATGTGCCAGGCATTATTCCAAGTGCTGATGATGAAGTGAACAAGACAAAGGCCCCCCCGCATGGAGTTTACTTTCTGATGGGAATTTTTTTATATGGTACACACACATATTGTGAAATGATTACCACAATGAGGATAGTTAACACAACCATCACCGCACATAATTACAACTGTTTTATAGTGAGACTATTTAAGATGCACTCTCTCAGTAAGTATATAAGACAGTATTATTAATTATAGTCACCATGCTGCACATTAGATCCCCAGAACTTATCCATCTCTCTGATGGAATTCATAGGAGAATTAGTGCTAACATTTGGTCTTCTGACCTCTAGGTGTATATCCTTCCAGTAATTCTGGACATAACACAATCTTTTTATTACTTTTAATGTTTCCCTTTTTGATGGTTTTGGAAGAAAAAAGAGAAGTTATACCTGTGTTTTGGTTCGGTCTTTTTTTTCAGATAATCAGATTCCTCTTTCTTCCTGCAAGCTCTCCGCCCCAGCACCCCAGCAAAACTCAGGCCGCAGTGATCGGTGGACTCTCTCAGGGCCGGCAACAGCGTTTCAGTCGCCTGCTTTCTGTTTCTTCCCACTCTCATATTAATTTCGTGTTTTGGTTGTTTTTTTTTTTAACTGGATTTAATGACATGTGACAAATTTAGACAGAAATTTATAGTCTCTATTACAGATAGCTCTTTACCCTATTCCGGAAATGTTTCCCTTGAGTACTCAGTTTATGCAACTAGAAAATGATGATGACATAAATTCGTGGTCATCAAACAGATTCTTGAACCTGTCTATGCACAAAGGATTCTGCAGTGAAAAAATCCAAGTTGGGGGCGGGGGAGATACTTTGGGACCAGCTAACGGGAAAGGGAAAAGTCAGTGTCTGAGGATCATTACATTGAAGGCCAGGAGTTTGTTGAGAGAAAACGGGAAGGCTTTATCTGAGGTTGAGATCCTGGTTGTGCTCCCTGCACAAAGCTCATGGTTTCCGCTCTTGGCTGGTCAGTGGGCCTCTGCCCTGAAAGCCTGGGATTGGGGGTCACAGTCGTTGCTCTGCTGCCGTCGACAGTGAGGGCTTCCCTGAGATGGTCCACAAAGGGATTTGATCATAATGCAACTTTGTTTATGCAGACATTTTCTGCTAGGAAATTGTCCCGAAGGTGCCAATGTGTTTCACAGAAAATATCAACTAGAGGTGAATTACCACCACCGGGCACTGGCGATATGCACATTCGGGTGTGAACTAAGGGCCGGATTTTTAGGCCAGGCCTGAACATTGCTCTGATGTTGAAAAATTTTCTGGTACAGCAAATGTATGAAATTCTACTTTTTAAACTAGTATATGGGTTAGACCTCTTGGTATTTTTGATACTTAAAAAAAAAATCTCCCAGCTAATTTATTCAGAATAACCCATAAAATGAGACATTCCCAATTAGCTGCAGTGAATGTTGGAGGCTGTCATCTATTATCCAAGATTATTTTTGTAGAAATAGAATGTGGAATTAGAATTCATGTTCGGTCTGGACATAAAGACTATTCATTTCCCTCATACAATTAAGGGACTTTAATGAATGTCAACGAATTATGTCCAAAGTGTACAAAGATACATGTTGTCATAAATACCTTCTTTTTATTTCCTATTAAAATAGATGCCATTTTAGGTATGTTCAGGTTCAGTGCTTGCTTCATGTCTACAACTATGTTGCTGAGGACGTATGTCGTTTTCTCAGAGCTTTGTTCTGCTTGACCAGTGTCCTAAAGGAATTTCTGCATTTCTATATGCAACACTGGTCCCACCCTCCTCCTTTGTCCTGCACACCTACCATGGGCAGAATGATCAATTACATACTTTCATTAAGAGATGGAAAGAAGCATAAAACAAAGCTGTTCTCTTTGAAGAGCAAAGAGTATAGTTGGAAAGGTATGTGAAAACAATTAAGAACATTCTAGGGCTCCATATGCTCTTTGGCAAGTGAATAAAGTAAGACTGTAGGCATTCTGCCAAAGGCTGGTCAACGAAAGATTTGGGTTCAATAGTTGGGCGATACAATTTTTAAATAGGTAGAGTGATCAGAAAGATATATTCCTTGATTTTTTTTTAAGTACAAGGAAATGTTAGCTCATAGAGCTAAACCTTAAAAAAAACCCACCGTTTAATCACCCCTATATAAACTAAACAAGGGACTTCAGCTTTGGATTAGTTTCTTATCTTTCTTCTATTCCGGTCCAGGGCTCTTACAAGGGGCTGGTGGAGTCCTCTCTGGGTGGGGAGCTCTTGGGGAGGGGACATGCAGGCCTGGGAAGACAGTGGAAGTTTCTTTTCTGCCCAGAAAACGCCCTGGGCAGGGAAGCAGAGGCCTGGGCTCCACCACTAACTTGCTGTGTGACCTCAGCCAAGTCACAGCCCCTCTCAGGGCCTCTGCCCATCTGGGAAGCAGCAACCTTCCAATCTCGCCCTCTCTGAGTCTTGGAAAATGAGTTTGTAGCCGGGCCTGCATTTATTGCCTGTGTCTTGCGTGAAGAGAGATTCAAGAAGAGAGGGAAGCCTCAGCCTCTGTCGCTAACTTGCTGTAGAAGATGCTGGGCTACAGTAACGGGCCTGGCCGAGGCCAGGACAGCCTTTCCTCTGCTGTGCACTCCAGCTGCTCCCGCACACCTGTCCACTAAGTCAGAGCCCAGCCGAGGTGGAGGTCCTAAGTGCTCATCATCTCTGCTGAGCACACTTATTAAATGCAATCAGGCGGCACTCCAGGTCCTACCTGCCATTAGCCGAACCCCTGTTGTCTTTAATAGAAGTTGGATGGGGGATATGCGGTCTGAATTCAGCCCATTAGGCTAAAGGCAGGCAGCAGACCTTGGGAAGGCGTGAGATTAGCAAATCCCAGTATCACAAGATCACCAGCTTCTTGCCTTACTTACAAGGCTATTTATTCTGTGTTCCCATCGCAGGCGAGCATCCTTGATGCTTTAAAGAAGTTAGGAGCTTTGCCATCAGCAGGGTTTACGAAAGCAACCAGCGCTCCCACCTCCCACCCCCAAACATGCGTGGTAGATCACAGGTTCCTGACATGCATTTCTTTGGGGGACCCTCTGATCCTCCCCAGTTTTCCCTGCCAACGTAAATCCTGAACAGATTCCCTGGGGCCTGCATTTTGTCACAGCCTCTTTGGGGGTCCTTGCCTTTCGCTTCCAGCTGCTGGAGTCCGGCTGCCTCTTCCTTGCAGTTTGGGATGCTGCCAGCTCCCTGCTGTAGCATTTGGCAGGCAGCTCTGAGGAAGAGGGGCAAGTGCAGTACTGCGGGCCTGCTGGTGTCTTGGCTGCAGGTTGGCCAAGCGGACTGACTTTCAACCAACTGGGAGATGAGAAGTCTGTCTGGCAAAGCACCTCCTCCCTTCAGATCTCAGAGGCAAGGTGTGGCTGCCCTATAACAGGTCTTTCTCTCCCTCCTGTCTCTAGGAAAAGAAGACAGACTGTTAAACTACAGCAGGAAGGCTGGGGAGGGTGGGGGGCTGGAGGGGGGGGGTAAGAAATCAACCAAAGGACTTGTATGCATGCATATAAGCATAACCAATGGACATAAGACACTGGGGGGTAGGGGAAGCCGGGGGATTCTCAAGGGCGGGGAAAAAAAAAGGAGACATATGTAATCCTCTTTGTAATAATTTCCCCTTTAACAAAAAAAAAAAAAACAAAAAACGGGTTCCCATTTGGCCAAAATGGGCTTAATAAATTTTTTCCCGCCTGGGGGGAAGTTCCCTGCTGGATGAATTCCCCGGTTACACCCCTCTAAAAAAAAAAAGGGAGTGTTATCCTAAATGCCGTGCCCTCACCTAGGAGGGGTTAGGTACTTTTGGCCAAAGCAAGAAAGAAAAATATAGCTCCACTAGGAGTCATAATGTGTTAGGGTATATTTCTTGCCTTAACACATATTTTTTCCCCTCTCTCTCTCTTTTTAAAAAAAGCATTTGCAGAACTAGGGCTTACATAGACTCTGGAACAGCATGATTCCTCTGTAATGTCTGCAGGTGCATCTCTTTAGCGAAGATCGAGGTTTGGACTCATGCAGGATTTATTGGTTTTTGGAACAACTCCATTTGTAAATCAGTGGGATGCATATTGCCTCACAAGCACCTCGTTGGGTTCTTACTCAAAGGAGGGAGTCTTGTTACATTGTTAGGTATAGTACGTGTGCTATTAGAACATCTACCTTAGAACACTCATGGGAGGAGGGGGGTAAGTGTTATCATTATTTCTGCCAAAACCAAGATTCTCAGATAGGATCCATTGAGAAAGTAACACAACAGAAGGCCAGGGATAAAGAACACCAGTAAGCACTTGGGAACCTGCTATTTGCCCCCAAGAATTAATGGTGGCAGGCTCAGCAGGTGTGCAGTATGGTCTCAGAGCGCCATCTTGTGGCTTAGGTCATCATAAATATGTTGAGACAGAAACATCCAAATAAGGATTCTGTCCAGGTTCATTGCCCTTTTGCGCTTTCCAGCGTCTAGTGCAGTTCCTGGCATACTCACTATTTGCCAAATTAAATGTTGTGGCGGGATCTTATGTTGTGGCAGAGGATACTTGTTTTATGTCCAACTAAGAAGGCATAGCCAAGACTTGGGGCATTTGGGCTTTCAGCCATGGTTCGTAGGCATTGGGTCCATGGGAAGACAGAATACTCTCAGTCTAGCCCGGGCAGTCTCCTGTAACTTATCCCAGGAGTATCACTTCCCACGCCCTGGAAACTGCGTCTACAGCTTGGCCTCCTCATTGAAATGGGCCCTCATTACATTGAACACTGCTCCTCTCATGGACGTGATGGGGTTTAAAAATCTTCTGGAGAATTTAACTTATTTTTGAAAATTTAAACTCAGAAATGCTTGAGGGAACAAGCTTGAGGGACATTCCTATGGATTAATCCGAGGGGTTTGTCAACAAGGACATCCTTAATCCACATACAGTATAATATTCTAATATTTTTGAAAGTCACCTTAATTTTTGGAGCTAGGAAAGGAATAAATATAGAAAATAAAAGAGTCCATTTAAGAGAGTTCTTGCCTCCCAGGAGGCACTTGGATATTGCTTGTAAAATGGTGGAGACAGTGCCAGCCCTTTATCTCTAACTGGAGCGCATCTCCTGACCAGAGGTTTGGGGTTTTGAAGGGCGTTGGATTATAACGTACAACTGCCAACTTGTGATTAGGACAGGACGTTGGAAATGTGTCTGTTCAACGACAGGGCCCACTCAACCACTGACAACACTGCCACTGAGTTTGCAGGACTAGCAGCCACGCCATGGCTCCTGAGGTCAGTTTCTCCGCCTCAGCCCTGCTGTCGATTCCACTTACGATAGAAAATCAGAACCAGGCAGTCCCATCTAAGCAGCACCGCACAGTGCTCAGCGAAGCACAAAGGGCCCGGGCAGCTCTTTTTCCCCATAACTTTTTTTCTTACTTCAAAGGGTAGCTGTGTTTGGATGCATGTTGTCCTAAGGGCCCAAATGCCACCCCCTGGTCTTTTAAAAGCAGACTGCAAACACTAGAGAGCAGAAAGCCACATCCTCCTAACTCATATGCAAAAGATTAAGTTTCACTTAGGTGACGCTTCCCATGGCAGGAGGCTTTTTTTCTGCAGGAAGGCCACCGGCCTTGTCCCCATTTTGTCCCCATTTTGTGGTAACGGGGCTTAAAAGAGAAGGCCAGAGCAGGCGGTCTGGTCAGCTTGCTCTTCTTGTGTGAGACACACGCTATCTTAAACGCTCTCAGGGAGACTTCAGGGGCAGGCAGTCCATTCATTGTTGCCATTTGAATCCCAGTCTCTGCTCCCACACCCTCTCCAGAGCTCTGCTGCCCAGCACGGATGTATTCAGACCTACTTTGCAAGGCGTGACTTCTGTTGGGATTTTCATTTGAAATGAAGTTTAATTGCACTGACCCCGTGCATTCTTGTGATGTAACAGCGCAGTTGGGAGACAGTAATGAGGAGAAAGTCGCTCCCAGTTCATCTTGCTCTTAAGTTTGCCAGGTTTTATTCGGGAGAGCTGTCTGTTAGGGAGAAATGCTCCT
Source organism: Myotis lucifugus (assembly GCF_000147115.1). Taxonomy (NCBI): domain Eukaryota; kingdom Metazoa; phylum Chordata; class Mammalia; order Chiroptera; family Vespertilionidae; genus Myotis; species Myotis lucifugus. The sequence continues at coordinate 4,418,056 of NW_005871137.1, forward strand.
TTTCTTCCTGCCCAAGGAGCCGTTGAACTTTAGTTTTGCCCGTAGGTGTTAGGAAACAGGAATTAAAAATAGTAGGTGACCCAGACACACTGAGCAATAAAAAGCTCTTTCTCCTCTCACGTTGCCGATGACCTGCCTCTTTTAATAAGGAAGAGAAAGGTCTGTTACCTCAAAACTGAAGGTGTGAATCATTCTATTCAAGGAAATTTAAAATAGCGGAGGAATTAGAGGAGTTCTTGCAAAAGGTCAAAAGCTTACCTTTTTCATTTTTCTCTTTATTCCATGTGACATATGACTTTTGCTTTAGAGCCCCCCTCCCCACCTCCTCCCACCCCCACTAGCTAAATGTTGTGTCAGATTATTTAAAAGTTTCTAAATAGGGGAGAAAAAAAACTCTTCCAGCTTTGGCTCCTCTGTCTTTTGAGAATACAGTGAGGAGGAGAATTTATAAAAAGATGGGAGGTGGGGGTTCCTGTTGCTTTGGGAAATGGTATTTACCCCGTTCACGCTGACTCTCACTCTCGCCCTACATGGTAGATGCTGATAGGTGGCAATCTTCACACTCTGGAAAGGCTGCCGGAGGTGACGCTGAGCCCTCAGGAGACCCTGCCCTGCCAGGGTGTCCAGCAACTGGGAGGAGAGGCTGAGGCTGCTGTTCTCAGACGCCCGGCCCAGTCTCTCAGGACCTCTCTGCCTTTGCAGTAACGTTAAAGCCATGGCAGTCCATTCCCAACACCCAGGGGAGGACCTAACCAAAGAATTTAATTTGCATCAGCAAGGAGACATCTCCCCTTTTGCACAAACACTTGTCAGCCTAGCTCCTCATCCTCCATTCTCCTTGGTCGTTACTGAAGCAGCCATGTGGGCCTTCTTGCTGGCCCTCACACATCAGCTCATCCCCGCCTAGGCCTTTGCCCTGCTTGGCGTTTTTGCCTGACTCCCTGCTCCCCACTCAGGCCTTATGAGAAGTGAGACCTTTTTTTAAAAAAAATATATTTTATTGATTTTTTTACAGAGAGGAAGGGAGAGGAATAGAGAGTTAGAAACATCAATGAGAGAGAAACATTGATCAGCTGCCTCCTGCACACCCCCCACTGGGGATGTGCCCACAACCAAGGCACATGCCCTTGACCGGAATCGAACCCGGGACCCCTGAGTCCACAGGCCGACGCTCTATCCACTGAGCCAAACCGGCCAGGGTGAGAAGTGAGACCTTTGCAGGTCTTTCCGTAACAACCCAATCTATCAGCTTTCCATTTCCTACCTTCTTAGTAGCCTCAGTTTCAGAAATGACCTTAGATTCCCGGTAAAAGCGAACCGTGGCCCCAGATTCCGTAGGTGTATCTCAGTTCCACCTCTTACGTTGGATGTCTTCTGTTTGCTTCCAAGTCCAGCTTCTACTCTCCTCCACTTCCTTCTGTGCCCAACATATCTGTGGGCTTCTTACCTCCAGCTTCCACTTCTTCCTTCCGGGAGGGCTCAGCCATTGGCGGGAGGCTGGAGGGGAACTGAGGTCAGAGCACCAGTGAGTGACGCTGTCCACTGAGGCACCCTCTCTGGTTTTGCACCTGCTCCCTCACCTGGGTCCTTTGCACTGGGGTGGGCATAGCTCCCTCTGTGTGTACCCTGGGGTTCCGCTACCTCTTGTTGGTTTCCTTAAATGCTTCCCACCCCTTTATAAAAAGAGCCTTTGTAGAATTCTCTTCTAATCACTGAGTTTGAATGTCATTTATTTCTTGCAGGGGGATATAACATAACAGCTAGCGATAGTTAATTAACATCTGTGCCTCAGTTGCCACATCTGTGCAGTGCATATAGAGAACAATTTTTATAGAGTTGTTGTAAGATTAAATGAGTTAATACTTGCAAAATGCTTAGCAGGGTACCTGGCACATGGTAAGTACTATGTAAGCATTTGCTATTTTAATTGTTGTTATTATTAGTATTGTTGTTGTTATTATTATTATATGCTTGTGGACCCATGCATTGCTTCCCTTGACACTGCTAGCATGCATGCTTCTTGGGGGCAGGGCCTCTGTCTTCCTGTTGCACTCCCAGGTTCTAGAACAGCCGTGGGCAAACTACGGCCCGTTTGAAATGAATAAAACTAAAAAAAAAAAAAGACGTACCCTTTTATGTAATAATGTTTACTTTGAATTTATATTAGTTCACACAAACACTCCATCCATGCTTTTGTTCCGGCCCTCCGGTCCAGTTTAAGAACCCATTGTGGCTCTCGAGTCAAAAAGTTTGCCCACCCCTGCTCTAGAACAATACCTGCTCCATAGAAACACTATCAACGTATATATTTTTACTCTGGCTGTCAAATAACCAGGCACTCTATTGCTTAATGAAGTTCAGTTCAACACACATTTTGTTGCATGTGCCAAGTTTTATTACTGTAAAAGTTTGAAATCAGTTATTAATTATAAATGAATTTTAATTGAATCATTAATATTTGAAAAGTGAGAATAATTTTAAACCTCTTTAAATAAACACTAGTTTTATCAACTTTATGGGTTCTAAATTTGCTAATTTTCAATGCAGTAAAAAAATGTTTCTTAAATTAGCTAATCAAACTTTTCATTTAAGCCAGTGGTTCTCAACCTTTCTAATGCCATGACCCTTTAATACAGTTCCTCATGTTGTGGTGACCCCCAACCATAAAATTATTTTTGTTGCTACTTCATAACTGTAACTTTGCTACTGTTATGAATCGTAATGTAAATATCTGATATGCAGGATGTATTTTCATTGTTACAAATTGAACATAAGTAAAGCATAGTGATTAATCACAAAAACAATATGTAATTGTATATGTGTTTTCCGATGGTCTTAGGCGATCCCTGTGAAAAGGTCATTCGACCCCCAAAGGGGTCGTGACCCACAGGTTGAGAACTGCTGATTTAAGCAGACTCTGCCTGTTAACTTGGAGAAAAGGAAATAAAGCTAAAAGCATGTTTTTAGAGGAAAAATTTCTCTTGGGGACTTAATGTAAATTCATTAGTGAGGAAATACCACAGGTTACAAGGTTGCTTGTAATCCTAGGAGACTATTTTCTGGAGTGGAGGTCAGAGGGGGTGGTGTATACAAGACTTAGTAATGTCAGTATACTTAGCTAATGAATATTATCTTTTTTTCTTACTTGAAATTAATCAGTTTAAAAGAACAACTTACAGCCTAATAAATGCATTATGCAGTGTAGATTTCCATGCCCTTTTTTCCTTCAAAATGAGCAGATTGCAAATTTCAGAGGATCCTTGGTTTTTGTGTCTCTTGATATTACTTAATGGCAGTGGCAATTGGACCATTTAGTAAATGCACTGAATCAATTCTTTAAAACTTTTTTTGGACCAAAACCCATCTTGGTATTTAGCAGGAGTAGAGAGCTTTAAGCAGCTGTGGTCTTGTTCTATAGCATTTATTGAGCTGTAGATTGTGCTGTGGTGGGGAGCAGGGGAAAGGATGAAGAGGACCAGACATAAAATAAATAGGAGACCAATCCTTCCTTCAGACAGTTCATAGCTTTATTATATACTAGAGGCCCAGTGCACAAAAATTTGTGCAGTGGGGGGGGGGGTCCCTCAGCCCGGCCTGTGCCCTCTCGCAGTCTGGGACCCCTCGGGGGGATGACCACTTGCTGGCTTAGGCCTGCTCCCCGGGGGATTGGGCCTAAGATGGCAATCAGACATCCCTCTGGCAGCCCGGCAGCCCTCAGGGGATGTCCACTTGCCAGCGGGGAGCAGACCTAAGCTGCAGTTGGATATCCTTAGCGCTGCTGAGGAGGCAGGAGAGGCTCCCACCACCACTGCTGTACTGGCAGCCATCAGCCTGGCTTGTGACTGAGCAGAGCTCCCCCATGTGGGAGCGTCCTGACCACCAGAGGGCAGCTCCTGCATTGAGCGTCTGCCCCCTGGTGGTCAGTGTGTGTCATAGTGACCAGTCATTCCCAGTCTTTCTGCTGTTAGGGTCAGTTTGCATATTACCCTTTTACTATATAGGATAGAGGCCTGGTGCACGGGTGGGGGCCGGCTGGTTTGCCTTGAAGGGTGTCCCAGATCAGGGTGGAGGTCCCACTTGGGTGCCTGGCCAGCCTGGGTGAGGGGCTGATGGCTGTTTGCAGCTGGTCACACCCCCTTCAGGGTGGGGGTCCCCACTGGGGTGCCTGGCCAGCCTGGGTGAGGGGCTGATGGCTGTTTGCAGCTGGTTACACCCCCTTCAGGGTGGGGGTCCCCACTGGGGTGCCTGGCCAGCCTGGATGAGGGGCTGATGGCTGTTTTCAGGCTAGCCACACCCCCTTTAGGGTGGGGGTCCCCACTGGGGTATCTGGCCAGTCTGGGTGAGGGGCTGAGTGCTGTTTTCAGGCTGGCGGGCGACTGAAGCTCCCAGCCTCTCCTTTTTTTTTTTCTTCATTCTGGGATTTATTTACCTTCTATAATTGAAACATTGTTGCTGTCACTGGCGCTCCCAGCTCTGAGGCTGCAGCCAGCTGAAAGCAGGTATCTGGGGTTTGTTTAGCTTCTATAATTGAAACATTGTTGCTTCTGGAGCTCAGAGCCGGCCACGGCAGGCGGGGAACCTTGGCTTCCTCCATCACTGGAGCAAGCAAACCTCCTGCTTGCTTCAGCTGCGTGGCTGCCGGCCGCCATCTTTGTTGGCAGTTAATTTGCATATCGCCCTGATTAGCCAATGGGAAGCATAGCGGAGGTACGGTTAATTACCCTTTTTGTCTTTTATTAGATAGGATGTGGAAAAGGAAAGGGCTGGAGGCCATTTAGAGATTATATAACTTAAGCCTATGTACACAGGGGACTTAATAAAAGACATATTTATTTCCCTAGGGAGTTTATGTGAACAAAGACCACAAACCTGTTTTAGCAACACTAATAGTTACTCAGACAGTAGTCACTGCCCCGATTAGACAAAGGAAATGCAACCGTGAGTCTGATTCCAGTGAAGAAACATTGACAAATACTACCTAGAAGACGCTCAAGCTAATTTTGTCCAATCAGTGGTTTATTTAGCAAGATCCCAGTATGACAACAGGGGGAGGCCAGATCCGTATAGCTTATTGTACTGGGACTTAGAGAAGCTGGGCAGTGTAACAGCCCCAGAATCAGACTTCTGGTATCAAATCCTGGGGCTTGCTGTCAACTAGCTGTGTACCTTGGTCACATTTTGCTTCTTCAGTTTTCTCTTCCGTAGAGCGGGATAACAGCGGCCCTTCCTCACAGCACTATGAGGACTAAAGGAGTTAATGCATGTAAACCAATGAGTGCAGTGCTAGCTGCTATTATTTGACCTGCTTATTAACCTTCTAACAGAAATACCAAAACCTTTCTAAGGTGGAAAGATATAAAGTACATTGAGATCTTTGTTGACAACAGAAAATACATTAAAACGTGTTTAGATAGTTTGAATTTCCTGTTATTAAAAATTAAGTTTTTTTTAAAAAAAGCATCTCAGTAATATATGGTTTAACTATAGTTTATATTTGCGGTCATTGAGAAATCTGTAATTCCCTACAGCATTCTTAACATTTTGACGGACGGAGTTAGAGGTGTCATCTTCAATAGTGGATGGATTAAATTCGTTGCAAGTTAGCAAGTCAGTGGTTGATTTCTGTGGGCTGCAAAATACATTTTGGTCCAAAGTGCTTTAAGGGAGAGAAGGCTAAACTGAATATCAGGGACCTGGCTTCTGCCCCTTGCTGGCTGTGGGGCCTAGGTCAGGCCTCTCCACCTGTAGGCCTCTCCTCGTCAGTGGGACAAAGACATTGGACCAGTGAGAAGAGGATTCCTTCCGGCTCTCACAATCCTTGGATCTATATTTTGAAACCATCAGCAGGGCAGTTTTAACAGAAGGTGTGAACCATCAGACTTGGCCGAGTGCCTCCAGTTCCTTTTTTCTTCTCCCTTCTTTGCCACATTTTCCCACCTTGAGGGATGTGGACCCTGAGTCATCATGGCTGTGCTGCACGCTGCTCTTGCCTGACTATGAAATGAGGCAGTTTGCTCGCCCCTAACTGAACCTCAGCTAAAGTGAGGCCCCGGCTGCAAAGCTTTAAGCCCTTGGTTTGCAAGACTATCCTTTGGGTGCCTACCTTTCAGAGAGCTGGCTGCCAGGCTTTAGGTATGGAGGGAAAGACCCATTTTCTAAAATGGATGACTATTAAAGCATCCTCCTCTTTGCTTTGCCCGTAGCCTTGTTCTTTATCAGTAACCCAGGTCTCCCCCAGGGTCTTCCCTTTTGCTCCTGGGAGGCTCTCAGGACTCGGACACCTGAGAGTGCAGGGCCCCCAGGAGGGGTTGTCAGGGAGGGGTTAGGAATGAGGAGACCTGGGTTAGTGGTAAAGTGGGTTAGTGGGCTTGTCTGTGAACAGTCCCCTGCCCGATCCCTTTGACCAAGCCCCTGGTCATCTCTCTCAGGTGTGTGGCCTAGGAGGCCACCATGGGGTCCGCAGTACTGATAGCAGCACCTGTAACAGCAGGTCAGGAGGAAGAAATCACTGCCCTGCGCATTCTCTCTCATCCTCAGTGTCCTGTGTTTCCAGTTTCTAGAGTGTCCTCCTGCCAAGCCAAACTACCTGTCACAGTCATCACGTGGGACTGCAATTTAAGTCATGATCACTCTCACCTTTACCCAGCCCTTATTTCATTATCTTAACCCCTCATACTCATTACTTGTTCAGATTTAATACTTTGTGATGTGTTCTTTGTAGAGTGACTAATTGTCCTGGGGACTGAGTGAGTGTTCCAGGACGTGGGAGGGGTGTTAGGTGCTAAAACCAAGACAGTTCCAGGCCAACCAGGAAGGGGGGTGTCAGCCTTTCTTTGGGGGTTTTCTGTCTTGCAGGGAGTTTCTCACTACATTGTTATTCCTTTTATAAAACATCTTGTGATCCCACAGCAGTACCATTTGTCTATTTCAAATGCCCTTCCCTGGGGACTGCTTCCCCCTTGTCTTCCCTCGTCACTCCCTCGTCTTAGCCCAGGCCTGAGGCTGCACAGTGAGTGTGCCACCTTCCCCGGACCCTGTAAGACATCAGTCTCAACCTCGGAAGGTCAAGTGCTCAGAGCTGCCTCTGAAAGAGAATGAAACACCACGAATTTGGGCTTCAAAGTTGTCTACTCAGTGCACCCTTTTCTGTGATTTCCTCTAGACTTCTCATCATGATACTTGCCTTTGCTTCAGTGTGAACCTTGCAGTCCATCTTCTCGACCTTAATCTATTTCTCCTGGATGGACTGTCCTCTCCCAAACGACGGACTTTCCCCCCTAAAGCTGCCATCCTCTATGAAACCTTCTCGAACAACCCCTCTCCCTCATTTCCCATCCCTAGCACTTGCTGCCTTTTCTTGCTTTCCACTTTTCCGAGTTCCTTGTTGCTTATTAGATTTTAAGCACTAAATGTAAGGATCTACCCCTCCTTCCCTATGACTCCTCCAAAACTCACGGCAAACCAAGTGGTGACACATGGATATTTCTGACCAACAGATTGCTCATTTGGTCTCAGTCTTGGTTGGATGCCAAGGGGAACAAATTAAAAGAGTAATCCCTTCTGCTTCTTTCACAAGACAGATATAAGCGATGTGATTATACTGATTGCATCATGGTGATGAAACAATTGCATCATTATCTGGAAATCATGTGGGTTAAGTGTTGGAGGCGCAGTGAAGGAGTGGTTTGTCTGTCGGCTACTGCAGAACAGGTTAGGTGAAGGGGGGTGGCGAGGAGGCTGGGGCTGTTCTGGGTTATAAAACAGGAGGTGTCATTGGGTGTCAGGAGGACGCGCTTTGACTCAAGCAGGGCCTGTGTGAATCTGGGCCACAGGAAGTGTGTGTTCCTGTTCTATTTATACGTTTAGGGTAGCTTTGATATTGTAACACAACTTTTCTCTACTGTGCCCGTTGCTGGTCTGGAGGCTACCCTAATCAGCAACCCTCTGGTTTATTTAGCATCCAGCATCAGGATCCCTGAAATTCCCAGTCCTAAATGATTTCTTCCATTTAAAGGGAATTAAGGGCTACCCTCTCCTTTGCTCTTCCCTCATTCCCTCACTTTATTTAGGTCTTGGCTCAGATAACTCTTCTTTTTTTTTTTTTTAATATATTTTATTGATTTTTTACAGAGAGGAAGGGAGAGGGCTAGAGAGTTAGAAACATCGATGAGAGAGAAACATCAATCAGCTGCCTCCTGCACACTCCCTACTGGGTATGTGCCCGCAACCAAGGTACATGCCCTTGACCGGAATCAAACCTGGGACCCTTGAGTCTGCAGGCCGATGCTCTATCCACTGAGCCAAACCAGTTAGGGCAGATAACTCTTCTCTTGTGGTTGCCCCAGTCTGGTGGGTAATGTCAACCTCTCACCCTAGATTTGGCCCTGATGTTGAGACCAGTGATGCCACACGTGCACGAAGAGGGTATGTGGAGGTTTATTTCTCCCGAATCGAGGCTCTTTGTGGAGAGGAGGGCAGGATCCCAAGCAGTTCTGAAAGTGGCTTGAGAGAGCAGGGGTGGCATTGGAGTGGCTTTTCTGGGAGTGGGGGGTTTTGACTAGGGTCTGACTGAGTAGTTTGAGCTTCCCACCAGAGCCAAAAGAGGTAGCACATGGCTTTCCTATGAGCATCAATTGATGTAGGCCAAGAGGGGAAGAAGGAGGCAAGGGGCTTGAAAGCTGTCAGCAGTCCAACATCAAAGTGGAGGAAGCCCCATTATTACAGCCTTTTTTGGGCACGCTTTCTCTGACCACCATGTGACACTACATGATTTTATATTTAAAGTTTATTTATCTGAATTATGTCCTCCCAATAGATTATGAGAGCTTCTCTGATTTGTCCACCACCCAATTCCCAGGGTCAAGACTGTGCAGTAGAAGCTCTAAATAGATATTTGCTGAAAGAATATTGTGGTGTGGGTAGATCCCACCTCCTGTTGACCTTTCGTGTCTCTGACCCTTTCCCCTGTGATATTCTTCTCTATTCCTTCTCATCTGTGGCTCCCAAGTCACTGACTAGACTCTCCTTTCTCACTACGAGTTCATTTATGTTGGCGTCATTGTCAGATTGGTGTTTGTTCCCCTAAAATTTGGAGAAGTATTTCATCTTGGGCATTAGCAATTAGCCTCAGTATTTTCTAGTGGTTGAAAGTCTATACTCTGGGATGAGATAGACTTAGATTTATCTGGGCTTCTTAATAATTGTGTAACTTTGACAATTTACTCAACAATTATCAGCATATATTTTTTCATATGTAACGTGGAAATAACAGTAGAACTTAGCTCAATAAGAAGATGACATTTAAGTAAAGCCCTGAAGGAGATGAGAGAGGGAGGCAAGTGGTTAAGTGGGAAAGAGTGTTCCAAGTAGAGGCTACTGCAAGTGCAAAGGCCCTGGAGTAGAGTCATGCTTGGTATATTTGAGAAGCAAAAAGAGCAAGTAGAAGGTATGATCTCAGAGGTCACAGGACCAAGTCATGTTGTGCCCTGACTTCAACTCCAAGTGAGAAGGGAAGCCATTGGGAAGTTTGGAGCAGAGGAGTTACGTGTTCTTTCTTATGTTTCAACAGGCTGCTCAGTTGAGACTAGATTTAAGGGGGAAGGGGAGGGTGGAAACAGAGGTACTAGTAAGGAGGGTACAGCAATAATTCAGGCAAGGAATAATGATGGCTTGGATCAGGGAAGAGGAGGTGGTGAGAAGAGGTCATGTTCTGGATGTATTTTGAAAGTAGAGTCAATGGAATTTGCTGATGGATTGAATGTGGGGAGTGTGGAAAAGTAAGGAGTCAAAGAAGTCTTTAGAGGTTATTGGCCTGAGCAACTGGAAGATTGGAGTTGTCATTTTTTGAAGATCAGGAGAGGAGCAGGTTTGGTCGGGAATATCATCAGGAACTTTGTTCTGGACATATTACGGTTGAGATGCCTGTTAAAAATCCAAGTTGGATACATGAGTCTGGATTCAGGGGTAAGGTCAGGGGTAGATATATACCACTTGGAAGCAATAGATGTGCCATCTACTGTGGGTACCAGTTGGCCCACCATCGATATCTGCCATAGCTGCATGAGGTAGGTTGCTGTGAGCTCAGATCACCTCAAGTGCAAGCCTCCTGCAGCCTAGAAGTACAAGGGAGTTCATGCCTCCAATGAAACTCTCCCCCACTGAGTAATGAAGCAAGTGGGTAAATGCTTCAGCATTGCGGGGTGGGGGAATTTCTATACTCTTTTCAGGAGGCCCAGCAGAATCCAGCCCCTGTTGTCCAGGACAGTGACCCTGAAAAGGTACATTGATGTTGGCTTTTCCTCATTCTCTCTCTTATCCTCCCCCCTCACTTTCTCTCACTTCTGATGAATGGGAACACTTTCTAAATAAACTCCCTGCACCCAAGTGTTTGACTCAGTTTCTGCTTTCAGGTGAACCCAAACTAAGACACCAGCTTGTAAAAGGTACTTAAAGCCACTAGACTGGATGCTGAGATCTCTCAGAAAGTGAGTGTAGACAGAAGGAGAAGAGGTCTAGGAACTGAGCCAAGGGTGTTGCAGCATTTATAGCAGCAATCTTCAATCCTGGGGGAACATGTGACCCACCTGGGGGAGTCCAGTAGCACACCCATGCCTGGGGCCTTCCCTATGAATTAGGTCTGAATCACTGGGAGTGGACTTGGCATCTGTGCCCTTTAAAAGCTTTCTGGATGATGGTAGTACACAGCGAGAGATGGCGCGTTAAAATGCCTATATCTTTTGAAGTATGGGTTCGATTGAAATGAAATATTTGGTGATACGCAGTTACAATCGGCCCGAGTTTACACGTTTCCCGCACTCCACTGCAAATCTATATGAACCGAGTTTAAGACGGCTCCCGCGGAGTACGCGCAATTCACGCGAGCCGACCTAACTCGTTTCCCGCAACCCAAGTGTTAAAAGCTTTCTGGATGGTGATAGTACACAGCGAGGGTTGAGAACACTGGCTAGACGTTGGGAAGATGAGGATGGGAAGATTGAAATTGGGGTTAGTTAATGTCGGCAATTCTTTCAAGGAGCAGGGCGGAAAGGGGAGTGGAGAAATGGGGAGCTAACTGGAGGGAGAAGTGGGGCCAGGAGAGGGTTTTTATGACAGCGTGTTTATATGTTAATGCTGGTGGAAAGGAAAAAACTGGTGATGCCAAAGAGAAGAGAGGGAATTGCTGGAGCCAGTCCTTGAGCCCAGACTCAGTGCACGACTGGAGGAGGTGGTCTTGGGGAGTCTGGGCAGTTTGCTCATAACAACAGGAGTACTTGGACCCATTGCAGGGAGGAGGGTGATATGGAAGTTTGTTTCTGATAGCTCCCATCTCTTCGGGGCATTCATGCAGAGGGCGACGGCCCTGGCCCTGTGGCATCCAGAGGCACCAGCTGCAGCCGCACCTGCAGGGAGCGCGCTTGTAGGTCACTAGGTCACTCCTCACAGCCTCCTCTTCACCAAGCAGAGGTAGATGGAGCAACACTCCCTGCTGTAAACGTGCATTTATCTTTTTCTACAATGCCCTAGGCACATCTGTAATCATGTTTAAAAACAAATGTAAACAAAATGCCCCCAAGAAACATGCACTGTTTTATGGCATAACAAGAGACGACGTTGAACATTTCTGAAATCTTGTTAAAAAACCACAAGGGGGCACTATTCCTTTAACACTACAGTATAGCCAATTTTGATAGTTGAAGCAATGGCTTCTCTTAAGTTCTGTTTCCAGAAGTTGATTTTCTATGAAATGAGAAGCTCTCGTGTCACAATAAACAAAATATTTTCTGTACCTCATGGAGCATTTGAAATGTTCCAGAGACCTGGATTTTTAATTTAATCTGGCTCTTGAGCAATTATTCTTTTACTTTAGAGCCATTTCCTTTGCACTTAAGGCACAATGCTTATTTTTTTCTCATTTTTACTTTTTCGTATGCTTACAATACAAGCCGAGGGCTGGCAACAAATCCAGTTTGTGCTCACATCTGGAGTAAGGTAGATTGTAGTAGGCAGTTTGGGAGAATTTGGAGAGCATGTCCCTGTCTGTCTCACTTCCCATTTCCCTGTCCCCAGATGCTCAGCTGTGTGAAAGAGAACATTCTTTTGGACCATTTCTTGTTTTCAGTAAAGTTGTAATTACTAATTTATACAAACGGAAAGAAAGGTTTTGGAGGTGGGGTAGGATTGTCACCCCACTCCCACCCCCCACCCTGCCCTCTGAAAACCTCTCCTTTGGCTGCAGTGGTACGGAAGTATACCCACTCTGAAAAATAAAAACGAAAACCACCAACTCCCCGCATTTTCCCCTGGATACCGCTGGGTCTCTCTCTGCTTCCTTTGCTGACGGATGTCTTGGAAGAGCAGCATTTTTATTCACTGCCTGTGTTTCCTCAGGGCCAATTTACTTCCCAGTCAGGAGCACTTGGCTTCTTGCCCCCACCACCCTGTTCTGAAATGCTCACTGAAAAGCCACCATGACTTCGCTGCCAATTCCCAAGCCTTCGTAGGATGCTTGCTATCATCTCTGGTATTTCATCTTTCTGAAAACTCTCCTGAACCTTGACTTCTGAGACCTTCCTCTGTCTGGACTGTATTGCAAGCATGTTCTGTTTGTGCTTGCTGCTTGTTCTGTTTCCTTAGTTGGCTTCTCTCTACTCCTGGGTTTTGAATTGTTAGAGCTCTCCAGAGTTCTGACCTGACCACATTCTCAGCCTTCATTTCTTTGGACACACGGGTCCATTCATATCCTGAATCATTGATCATCCCCACGTAGCCTTTGGGAGGCAGAAGACAAAATGGTTTTCTCATTCTTCCACCCAAGTAATCATAACTCATTGCTCACCTAGAAATGTCCTTCTTAACAAGACCATTCCCCTCTTTGAAAAGGCTCTTGTTCAACAGACAGCAGTATATGGCGTTGAAACTTTGTCACTATATGCTAGACATCGTCTGGCACAGATTGTGTTACTGTGTGTTGCTAAGATATTTCATTGACCGGAGTTCATATTTTTACCTTGCTTCTCTTTTCACACCATGTTCAAATGTGCTTCTTTTCCTTAAGTTTACCTGATATTCTTACTTTCCTACCCTTACTTGTAAATGTTTAGAATCCTATTTGTATAATGGGTTCTTTAATAGCCCTTTCATTATTGCTGTTTGGTTAGACCTGTTATACAAGTTTCTATTTTTTGTAGTACAGTGAATACATCATGGCTTATTTCTTCACTATTATACAGAAAGGGAGGAATTCTGCTTTCTCCTTGCCTTTGGAACCAAGAGGAATATTCACCAGAGGCAGCCTGAATATTTATAACATTGGAAGGTTACAGTCACAGGACGGTTTCTGGGGCCATTTGTGGTCTCTGTTTCTATTAACTTGTCAAAGCAATGGGCATATAGCTCCCTCTCTCTGCTCCTGAGCCTGGTTAGTTCTTACCCAGGAGCCTCAAAGAGGAGACACCCTAGGAGGGTAAGGGGAAGAATGCCACTTACCGTCTGTATCCCACCAAAACCCATATGGACAGAGAAATGCCTGAACCCTCTCTCAGTTAAACTATTATGACCTTAGCATCTCACATGGACCCTCTTAGTCTGAGAAGGCTCTTCTTTTCTCATAAAAGTGGGGCTCATAATAAACAGACCAGTACCTATAAGCTCCAGAGACTTTGACGTGGGGATGGACCCGAGACAGTACCGTAGGCTGCAGGATTCAAAACCTTGAGTTGGAGACAATTGAAGCACAGTGATCTTTTCCTCCCTGAGTTTTTTAGGGCCTCAGCAAGTGCCTGGGCCTCTCTTACTCACTCAGCTCCCATATGGCTGCCTCTGAGTCTAAAGGTCCCTCTTGCTCTTTTGGACAGATGCATGTACTGCTACTTGGCCCATATTTCCATGACAGGGTCCTTCTGCTGGTCTCGCAGCACCTGTGTGAGTTGCTTGAGTTTTCCAGAATACTAAAAGAGGAGAAAACTAACCTTATTGAGGGATGCCTCCATTCCTTCTCCTTCATGCAAGTAATTACATGAGCGTACATGTTTATATGTGGTGGTCATCTAACTACATTCAATCCACTTGTCATTTTAACATCTTTTAACCATTATTGCCATATTTTTTCGCTGGGGAGATACCATCTTCTGTATTATCAGAAAAGCCCCTAATTCATTTATGTATTCACCCATTCATTCTTTCAGTTACCCATATATTCATCTACCCACCCACCCACCCACACACCCATTAAACATGTACTGAGAAACTATATTGTGCCGTTGCTGCTTGATATAGGGAACTGAAAAACTGAGAATAATGTCCCTTTATTTTACTCTCTCTCTTGTCTTATACACATATACATCTCACTTTTTGAATTGATTCTCACTGACCACGAGGAGTAGAAGTAGGATTTAAAAGATGCTTATATATAAAATGATATTCACAAGGCATAGCAGTAACCAGAAATGATATGAAATAACTTCTATCATCCAATTTTACTGATGGGAAAGGAGTCTGCTTGAAAATTTCCATCTGTGTAAGTGTCCTGAAAAGCCTGCACTGCAGTAAGAATATTCTCCCCCACTGCAAGCACTAATGCAATGCTGATCTTTGTTCAACATGAAAGTCTGGTCAGTGCAACATACATTGTGCCAAGGTCAGTGCAACATACATTTTTCCAGGCAACAGAGGGCAAACCACATTATGGGGTGTGCAGGTTCCTCTTCTAAACCCAGGTCCTATTCGTCAGTCAAGCCTATCCCCTTGACTTCACCCAGCCCCACCAATAAATTGCCTTGCATCTCTCTTGTCCAAGAGAGAGAATAGTCACATACCAGTGTTTAAGCACCCACATTTTAAAAAATTGATCTTTATTGTTGAGATTATTACAGATGTCCCTGTTTTTTCCTTCCATAGCTCCTCTCCACCCAGTTCCCACCCGACCCCAGGCCCTCGCCACCCTATTGTCTGTGTCCATAGGTAATGCATACAGGCATGTAAGATCTTTGTCTAATCTCTTCCTGCATCCCCCCCCCCCACACACACTCCCTTCCCTCTGAGAATCATCAGTCTGTTCCATTTCCATGCACCTGATTCTATTACATTCACCAGTTTATTCTGTTCATCAGATTTTTTAAATTTTGTTTTATTGCTTAAATTATTACAAAGAGTAGTACATATGTCTCAGATTTTTTATTCATTTGATTTTTAGATTCACTTGTTGATAGATATGTATTTGTTGTCACTTTGTTGTTCATATTTTTTATCTTTACCTTTTTCTTCTTCCTCCTCTTCTTAAAGAATACCCTTCAGCATTTCATATAATACTGGTTTGGTGGTGATGAACTCCTTTAGCTTTTTCTTTTTTATACATATTTTTATTTTTATTGATTGCAGAGAGGAAAGGAGAGGGAGAGAGAGATATAAACATCAATGATGAGAGAGAATGATTGATCGGCTGCCTCCTGCATGCCCCCCATTGGGGATGGAGCCCGCAACCCAGGCATGTGCCCCTGACCGGAATCGAACCTGGGACCCCTCAGTCCACAGGCCGATGCTCCATCCACTGAGCCAAACCAGCCAGGGCTCCTTTAGCTTTTTATTATCTGTGAAGCTCTTTATCTGACCTTCAATTCTACGTGATAGCTTTGATGTGTAGAGTATTCTTCGTTGTAGGTTCTTGCTGTTCATCACTTTCTATATTTCTTGCCACTCCCTTCTGACCTGCATAGTTTCTGTTGAGAAATTAGCTGACAGTCATATGGGCATTCCCTTGTAGGTAACTAACTGTTTTTCTTTTGCTGCTTTTAAGATTCTCTCTTTGTCTTTTGCCCTTGGGATTTTAATTGTGATGTGTCTTGGTGTGGTCCTCTTTGGATTCCTCTTGTTTGGGGTTCTCTGTACTTCCTGGACTTGTAAGTCTATTTCTTTCACCAGGTAGGGGAAGTTTTCTGTCATTATTTCTTCAAATAGGTTTTTAGTATCTTGCTCTCTCTCTTCTTCTGGCACCCCCATAATTTGGATGTTGGTATGCTTGAAGTTGTCCCAGAGGCTCCTTACACTATCTTCATATTTTTGGATTCTTCTTTCTTTTTGCTCTTCTGGCTGGATGTTTTTTGCTTCCCCGTATTGAAAATCATTGATTTGATTCTCGGGATCCTCTAATCTACTGTTGAATTCCTGTATATTATTCTGTATTTCAGTCAGTGTATGCTTAATTTCTGTCTGGTCCTTTTCCATTTTTTTGGCATTCTCACTAAGATCCTTGAAAGTCTCACTAAGTTCCTCAGAGGTTTCTAGAAGATTCTTGAGTAACCTTATAACCATGGTTTTGAACTCTATATCCATTAGTTTGCTTTCTTCCATTTCTTTTATTTGTGACATTTTTTTTGTCTCTGCATTTTGGCTGCATTCCTGTGTTTGTTTCTATGTATTGGGTAGCTGCTAAGTCTCCTTGAGTTGATAGAGTGGCCTTGTGT
The DNA here is from genome assembly GCF_000147115.1 of Myotis lucifugus. Classification (NCBI taxonomy): domain Eukaryota; kingdom Metazoa; phylum Chordata; class Mammalia; order Chiroptera; family Vespertilionidae; genus Myotis; species Myotis lucifugus. The sequence goes on from NW_005871137.1 coordinate 4,434,513, forward strand.
GCTAGGTGTCCTATAGGGCCCAGTGGCTCAGCCTCCCCAGTCACCTGAGGTGGACACTCTTGGTGCACCCCTGTGTGGGCTGTGTACACAGTTTTGTTGTAGTTGAGCCTTGATTGCTGTTGGTGTCACTGGGAGACACTGACCTCCAAGCCAATTGGCTGTGGGGACCAGCTGCAACTACAGTGGGAGAACTGCTGTGCAGGAGACACCCTTATGGAGCAGGACTTGCTTCAGTGGGGCTTTGATGCTCACTGAGTCTTCCCCTGGAGTGTGTTGCTTTTGGATGTGAAGAGTTATAATCTGGTATGGTCTCACACTGGTACACTAGCTCTTGGGTCTCCAGGGAGGTGCAAAGTCAGCCACTGCCTGGGTCCATCCAGCAGGAACTACAGAGAGATCTGAAGATTCCTCCTCTTTGTATCCGGTTTGGAAGTGCTCAGAAGAGGCCCAGCTGTGAAGCAAGGCAGGCTGATGCTGGTGCTGGTTTTTGGGCCTTTTATTGACATCTTTGGGGCTCTCTGACCCAGCTGCAGCTTGTTTGACAGGTTTTTAGCCTGAGAAAGGACAGACCATTTATATGCAAAAGCTGCTGCGCACAGCTTGGGTGGGTTTCTAAATTGGGTGGGGTGGGGTCTCAGGGAATCACCAGGGTGGAGCAAACAGAAATGGCTGCCAGTCAGCCCTGCACTGGGGAGGTCCCAGCACAGGTACAATGACCGCTGCGAGCACCACCATCTGGAAGATAGCTGCCCATGCATTCCTGCCCCAATGCCTGACAGTCCAGTTTCTCCCCATATGTGTCTGGGTCTCCCAGAGTCTCTCCCGGCACTGGAGCTCAGAGGAAGTAGGAGCTTGTAAATTCATTTCATGGTGCCGGCCTTTTAAGAGGAGCAGCTGAGTCTTCAGCAGCCTGTGTGTCACTCAGCCCCCATCTGCACTGGTTTTTACAGTCCGTAGTTCTTACGGCCCATAGGGACTTCTTTCCCCAGCTCTGGGACCCTGGGTTGGGGGTCTGGTGAGTGGCTGGGACTCCTTGCTCCTTCAGGTGGTCTCCGAAGAGGCAATCTCTCTCCCAATTAAAAAAGCGGCACACCCGGATGCCGGACCAGCCCGTTCCGCGCCTCCGCACCTCCTACCAGTCTCAGTGTGCTTTCTTCTTTACCTCTCTAGTTGCAGTCCTTCCCCTCAGCCAGCTCTCCCGCGGTTCTGGATGATAGTTGTTCTGTATTTTAGTTGTAATCTTGATGTGGTTGTGGGAAGCGGCAAGTACAGGTGTTTACCTATGCTGCCATCTTGGTTCCTCTCCAGCACCCACATTTTTATAGTTTCAACTGTTTAAATGGAAAATCTCCTTAAATATTTGATATCATTGTCCTTTGAAAATAGTATACAGAATTTTAGAAATCGTTACCCCCCCCCCTCCTTTTTGTTTTTGGTTCAGCATCAAAAACATGATTTTTTTACAATGTTTTGAAAAGCAGTGCTCCCTCCAGATGCATGGAGGGATCATGGTCTCAACACTGATGCTCGCAGGCCTCCATGCTTCTTTGAATGTTTGCATCTTAAAGCCTTTCTTGCTGGAGTACTTCTGCCTGAGGTCCCTCGTTCCCCTGTTACCTGTGCTTCTGTGATCTTCTACTGCTTGGAACTGTGTGCACAATTAAAAGAAATAGATTCTAATAGAAGGTCCGAAGAGAATTACAAGCATTAAAGTACAAGAGATTTATTGTTTTAAGTTTTTATTTTCAGCTTTTCTGTCTTCCAAGGTGTTTAAAGGCCATCTTCTGTGTCTCAGCTTTCCTTTGGATAGGTCAAGTTGCCTCATCTACCTGCAGCTGTTCATCAGCTGATTTGGGTTAGGGCAATATTTTCCAAAGTGTGGCCTGCAGAACACCTGTGCCAGAACCACTAGAGAGGCTGTTAAAATGCAGGTGCATGGGTCCCACCCCTGAAACATTGAATCAGACTTTCTGAGGAAAGGGCCTGAGAATATGCATTTTCATCAAGCATACTTGTATGACCCAGCTACTTATATGACCTAGACCTTGAGAATTATTGGAATAGGTGCCATGCTTGAGTTTTTCATCTGAGCTAAACTTATTTAATATTTGTAGTTGCAAATTGCTGAGATGCTCAGAGAGGCAGAAAAGCCTATTGGTTAAAAGTAAAGGCTATGGAGCCGGTCTGCCCAGGTTCAAATCTCAGTTTTATCTCTAACTACATTTTATTGAGCAACCTATGTAAAATCATTGTGCCTCAGTTTCCCCATCAATAAAATGGATGTAATAATACCTACTTCACAATGTTGTTGCATTAATATAGAAACAAAAAACAGTAAGCGCACAATAAATGTTAACTATCATTGCAATCATATTTTTGTATAGTGGCTGTATCACAGCATTTGTGGTTTATTCAGAGCACAGTGACGGCTGCTATACATAAAAAAATCTTTGCCAACCACTCTCATCCCTGAGTATGCATACATGGACATGCATAACTGGTATCATGGGTGACATATTGTGACTTGGCTTCAAATAGCACAACTATACGTCATGGTCATGATGACAGTTCCTTTCATCTCTTTGAAAGCCAAATATCTAAGTTTGAAGGAGTATCAGTGTCATGAGCCTTAATATTTTTATGGATATTAAAGCCTCAAATTGTGAGACTCATCAAAGGATTCAAACCAGTGTCATGGCTTTGCCTTAAGTCGAGATATTGAGATAGGGTTCTTCTGTGTGCACCAAATTATGCAGCAATTATGGTGGAATCCCATCCAGAATTATACTGGTTTCTATGGCAACCTGAATTCAAAATAGGATCTTTGAAGCCTCTTCAAGTAGAAAAAGCAAGTTTCATTCCTTCTATCCATATGGAATATATAGTTTATGCAAAGCATTTTCTAAATGGAACTTTTGTCTTTTTACTTATCTTGCCATTAATAATTTTAACGTTGTTGTAGTACTACATTCTAAATTTTCTCTGAATCTGAGAATCTTAAGCCTCTCTAAAGTGCTCATTTTGCTATGAATAGCTAATGTTTCACTTTGTTGCTCATAACAGACGTACTAGGTATTTTTGACTTTCCTGAGTAATTCTATAGTAATTAGTAAGAGGAGAGAGCAACTGTTACATAATTTCCAGGTTAGCAAGTCAACTTATTTTTAGTTGGCAATTTATATAAAAAGTCTTGAGTAAATGCCTCATTTGTGTAAAAGACATATTTTAGCACATACCTGTCTGAAACAATTCCAAAACTAGAGATTGGGATCATGAAGACCAAGTCTTTTGCAGATATTCCGTGACTTGGCAATTGCAGGTATAGTGGTGAGGATAGGCTAGGTTTTGCTGTGCTAACAAACACGCCCAACATCTCAGTGACTGTGGCAATAAAAGTTTATTTCTCATTTGTGCTTATTGCCCATCGTAGGTTTGCTTTAGCTCCTCTCCCTGCCCTCTTCACTCTGGGACTTGGGTTGACAGACAGCTCCTACCTAGAACATTGCTGGTCCTATGGTCAAGAGAACAGAGAGCATGGTGAGGTGACTACTAACTCTTAAAGCTTCTATTCACACTTTTCTGCTCATTATTTATTGCCCATAGCCACTCTCATGTTTGGGCCTGAATCCACAGTTTGGGGACATATAATCCCCCCATAAGGCAGTGAATATGGTACCCCCTGTGGGAATAAAGTCTACCACAGCAGGGACATCGGACCTTAGAGGTAATAGGTTTTTAAAGGAGTGTTAGTGGTGGGCAGTAGTGGTGAAATTGCAGAATTTTTGAGAGTATGGCAAAATGGTCCATAAAATTTTGAGATTTCCTAAAATCCTTGCAGCCATTAGTGCAGAGTAGCACTAAAACCAGGTCTCTTAGCACCAAATCTAGCCTCCTTTTGTCTGTAAAATTGGGAGATTTGGTGTCATGGTTTTGACAAATGAGCTCTTTGTACAAGATAGCAGAGCATTCAGCCATGGGTTAAAGCGCTTTCTCATCCATTTGTTTTTGTCCTTTTGATTAACGTTACTTTGGATAATTAAATTAAATTAAACATTTTAATTTCTGATAGTGGAATACAGTGACTGCATAAATGATTTTATAATTGTTTCTCTGAGGCACAGGGCCTCCAAAAAATGCAGACATTTTTCCAATGGTATTTTTTTCTTATTGATGGGAATTATGATTTTTTTTTAGGTTGCACCCAAATCATTAGGAATAAGAAAGCTCTAGAAAGAGACCTATAGTGAGCCAAGAAGGACGTTTTTTGAATGATAAGGTATTGTTCATTGGCATGAGCTATATGTGATCAACATTGAGCAACCAAGGGGCACTGCATGACTCTTGGGGGTAGATGGAGGTACATGATTAATTCTGTGTGAATTTATGCCTGAACCATTTCCTTCATATGATACTGCCCCGGAAGAAAACGTAAGTGGTCTGCCGTTGGCCTACCTACTTTGCATATGTCAACTGGGATTCTGCTTATGTGGGCATTATCTACATGGAGGAGTTGATGATCCTCATCGCTAGCCTGTTCTGTAAAGAGTAAATGGAAGGTGAGCCTTCTTACCACAGAGTTACCAGAGCCTTGTGATTGTAACCCAACATCTCCCACATTCTTGCCGATTCCTTGGTAACAGTTGCATGAAGAGGTCCAGAGAGGACTTCACATGCTGGCACAGGGTCTCATGCACAAGGCACACTTCTGTGAGGGGCCTGGTGCTTGGTTTGGCCTCCCGCTGGTTCCCTCTTCAGTGCCTCTCTACTGTGTTCATCGTGGTGCCTCACGAAGGCCGTGCTGATAGGCCCCACCTGGTCTAAATACACTTCTCAGGTGCTCATGCGTCGCAGCCTAATTTTCTCTCACTGACATTTCTGCACACCGACTGCTTAATGACACTTGCTTGATATTCGTAACAATGTCCTTGAAATGTTGACAAAGACTTCACTATATTTGGTGTGAATTAGACATACTTTATAATTTGACCTCTTGAGAATTTGTGATCCATATATGGCCTGTGTACTAGTATATTCTAGTGTAGCGGACTATGTGATAAAATTCTGTATTAGGATCATTGCATCTTGAATTTCAGGACTAGAAGGAATCATAAGGTTTGTCTAGAATTCTAGATCACTGTCCCTATGGATCATTTGTGACCTCTCGCCTGGGGGAGGCAGATCCCACCACCCCATGAGATAAAGACTCTTGGAATAATTTCTCTGCTGCATTCTTTATTGTATTGAACCAAAGTCTAGTTCTGGCCTTTGTTAGCCCCGGTTATGCTTTCTTTGATTGCTCAGAAGGTCCCTTTTCCTAAAGGGGAACCCCTATCATGTCTCCCTGCAATTCTTCTCTTGAGGCCACGTTTCTTCTGTCACCATTTCTCACAGGAAGTGACTGTAATCTCCCCTCTCTCTGATTGCTGTTGTTGGGCTGCGTCCCCTTGGATCCTTGGAACCTTTTACAGTGCCGGGCCTGGAATAAATGCAGGGCTCCACCTGTGACTGGGCCAGTGCTGAGCAGAGCTGGGCCATTGTCGTCTGGCCTGAGCAGAGTGGTTCTAATGGACAGGGCGCCAGCATGGCCATCAGAAGCACCTGGACTCAGAATCCAGCTCTGCCACTTGCTGGTAGTGTGACCCTTGTGTCATTTTCTAATCTTTGAGTCTTAAGTTTATTCATCTTATAAAATGAGGACAATAATTCCTTCATCCAAGGGGCATGGTGAGCAGTAAAAGGATGGCGTGTTTGAAGTACCTAAAGGCATGTGGCATATAAACTATTCCAAGTAGATGTTTGTTTTTCTATGATTTTGAGTATTATACTTTTACTAGTTTAGGATAATATTATATCAGCTGTTTGGTAGGTAGATCACTCTTTTGCCCCCCGAACTGGAAATGATCTCAAGTCCCGAAGTCTCCCCCCTGTGCTGTGGTTGGGCCTGTCTCTCCTGTGCTGTCGAACGTCTGTAACAAGTGTCTCATGGAGACACCAGCACCTGCCTCACAGGGTTGGTCAAATTTCAGCCTCAAACATGTACATTTCAACCCAGGAAAGGCAGACAACATAGTGCTGGAATATCTGTGTCCTTAACCCCAGATTCTTCATACCCTTTGAACAGGTGGCTCCACTAGAGGAGAAAGAGGAGTAGCTATTTATTTATTTATTTTTAATTTCTTTATTGATTAAGTTATTACATATGTGTCCTTATCCCTACCCCCACCCCCCCACACTCATGCCCTGACCCCCCTGTTGTCCTATATGCTTGCATATAAGTCCTTTGGTTGATCTCTCCCCCTTTCCCCCCACCCTCCCCTGCCTTCCCTCTGAGGTTTGAGCATCTGATCGATGCTTCTCTGTCTCTGTTTTTGTTTATCAGTTTATGTTGTTCATTATATTCCACAAATGAGTGAGGTCATGTGATATTTATCTTTCTCTGACTGGCTTATTTCACTTAGCATAATGGAGGAGTAGCTATTTAGATTGCAGGGGCCTGTTGCAGTCCTGCAGAGGGAGGCTGGACTGGTGTCAGATTCAGAGAGAAGCAGCTGCTGACCATCTTTCCTCCAGCTGCAAAGGCACCAACCTCTTCCATTGCAGGAAGTGAATGACGCACATGTTGCGTCCTGCACATCTGCAGCTGACGGTCATTTTGATGCTCTGTCTATTCTCTGCCTCCGTTTTAGAAATAAACGGCTTTATTTTAGAGTAGTTTTAGGTTTGCAGGAAAATTGTGAAGGTAGTACAGAGAGTTCCTGTTTTCCCTGTTATTAGCATCTTCCATTAGTATGGCACATTCGTCACAATCAATGCACCATTGTTCATAGATTATTACAAACTGGAAGTCATACTTTACTCAGATTCCTCTGCTTTTGCATAAGGACCTTTTTCTGTCCCAGGATCCCACCCCGGACACCACATGCCATTTCGTCATCATGCCTCCTTACACTCCTCTTGGCTGTGACAATTTTCTCTGCCCTATTTTTCAACCTGCTCTGAGCTCCTCTTCAAAAGATGCTTTTTCACCTTTTTGATAAATGCTGGATAGTGGGTGTTAACAGGGCTGTTAATTTTCAGTGAGCAAACATGCATAGAGCACACCTACAAGATGAGGTGACGGAACCTGATGACAAGATGAAGGTAAGTTGCTTTTTCCCATCTTAGTGCCATTCACCTCCTCATGCGCTTGCACATTAATGTGCCCCCTGGAGATCTTGTTAAAATGCAGGTTGTGATTCGGTAGCACCAGGGCAGGGCCCGAAAGTCTGCATTTTAGGAAGATCCCAGGTGTGCCCATGCCACAGGGGACCACACTTTGAGGACCAAGACCCTGAACTTGTGTAGAGTTCCTTATTAGCTGCCAGTGGGAGCTAGGGGGCTGGGGTGGAGGGGGAGGAAGAATTATGTAAATTGCCTATGACAGTCTCTGTCATCAAGAAGTTTGTGATTCTGTTAGAAAAGAAAAAACTACAATAAAACAAGAGAATAAAAAGTAAAGTGCAAAATTGAAATTAAAGTAAAATTAAATTCGACACCATTAAGATGGCTATTATTTTAAAAAACACACAGAAAATAACGTGTTGGAGAAATTGGAAGCTTTGTACATTGCTAGTGGGAATGTAAAGTGGTGCACCTTCTATGGAAAATTATATAGTGGTTCTTCAAAAAAAATGAACATTAAATTATCATACGATCCAGCCCTTTCACTTCTGGGTATACAGGAAAAAGAATTGAAAGCAGGGACTTGAGCAGATATTTGTACACCCATGTTAAAAACAGCATTATTCCCAATTCACTTTCACATTATTCACCAATGTCGGAAGCAACTCAAGTGTCCATCCACGGATGAATGGATAAACAAAATGTGGTATCTCCATACAATGGGATAGTCTGCCTTATAAAGGAAGGAAATTCCGACACATGCTATACCATGGATGAACCTTAAGGACATTACGCTAAGTGAAATACACCAGTCACAAAAGGACAAATACTGTTCATAAGATATCTAGGCTAGTTAACTTCAGAGACAAAGTAGAATGGTGGTCGCCAGGCCTGGGGGGAGGAGGGAATGGGAATTAGTGTTTAATGGGCTCAGTTTGGAAGAAGTTCTGCAGGTGGATGTTGGTAATGGTTAAACAACAGCATGAATGTGATTAATCACACTGTACACTTAAAAATGGCTAAACTGGAAATTTTATGTTATGTGTATTTCACCATAATTTTAAAATGGTTTAAACACACACACACACACACACACACACACACACACACTACAATAGGGGGTAGAGTTGTCAGGTGAGAAGGATAAAAGGATAAAAGTAAGGCCTCATTTATGGACCACGTGTGATACACGTGCTTACGTTATCTCACTTACCTCCAACAACTACCCAAGCGGCTTATTAGGCCTGTTGATCAATGACAAAACCAAACGAGGGAAGAGATTACTGAAGGCTCTGAGAGTCAGGAGACGTGTCCAGTGTGGATTTAAAAGTGGGCCTTGGAAGAGAGACAGGGTTTTGGTGAAAAGACGTAGGGAGGCATTCTAGCTAGATGGTGGGAGCGGGCTAAGGAAAGAGACAGAGACTGGATGGCAACAGCTCTGCAGCTGGCATGGTTGCAGCCGGAGTGAAGTGTTCATGTGAACGAAGCATGACTAGAAGGGCAGAACGTGAAAGGCCTTCCGTTTCAGGGGCTTCTGATAGGGACTTGATCTCTTAGTGTCTAAGCAGGGCGTATCAAACTCAAGTGTTTTTGGAGCTAGCAGGTGACACTAATGGGAGAAGTGGCTTAGTGCAAAGTGACAGGGAATGGTATGGACTAGGGCAACTGAATAGAACACATCCCACCTAAGGTATTCACATCTCATACATAAACCTGGGGCAGCATGGGCCAATGCTGGGCTTTCAGGCAGGCGTTAGATAATATACTCAGTTCCACTTTGGCAGGGCTGCTCCACTGAGGGCAGGGGGGCTGGGTTGGTCAGAGGTGTGTGTGTGTGTGTGTGTGTGTGTGTGTGTGTGTGAGAGAGAGAGAGAGAGAGAGAGAGAGAGAGAGAGAGAGAATCTGAATTGTGTTTGCTCCAAGTCTGAATAACCTGGAATATCTTCTTGCAAACTGAGCTTCTCAAGGTGAGGCCCCTGCATGCCTGAAGGTATGCAGGGTGATGCTGAGGGCATGTAAGACCACATGATGCACGCGGCACATCTTCCTGGCTCTATCAACAGTCCTAGAAGATTGTGGGTAGAAATTAATGCAGTTTCACTAAGTACTTGAAATATTATGACAGAGACACATGGAGTAGAATACCAATGTAGCTAATTGTTAGCACTAATTATTGTGTTCCAAAATTTAAAAATGCATTCTCTCAATGAAAATAATGCAGAGCCAGTACGAACTGAACACTCACCCCGTGCCAGGCGCCAATCTAAGCACTTTGCTGTGTTTTCTCCTTCAGCCCTCCTCGCAGCGCACGTGCTCTGGGCCACTATTACCCTATTTACAGATGAGGAGACGGAGCCGCGGAGACTGGGAGTAACTTGCCAAGGCGATTGTGGCAGGAATCTAGGACACAATGCTCGCTGCAGCGGCACTTATAGTTAACTCTAAGTTTCTTTTTTTCATGGCACTGTAGTCCAGGAGTAATTTAAATAGGGACCACTAGGTGTCGCTACCTGGCGCTCCCTAGAAAAGTGACTCCACTGTAAAGAAAAACAAAACACACATAACCACTGGCATCTACTGTCTTCCTGTTGAAAAATGCCAACGTGACTTGGTAGCCACTTCTGTCTCCTTCCTTCCCACCTTTGGTCCATCCCAGACTCAGCTAGCTAGGTGCAGTTGGACGCACCCCCCCTACCCCTCGCCCCACACACTGCCCCCCAATACACACACATACACACTCTGCTGGTGGAAAACACACACACATACACACTCTGCTGGTGGATTTTGGCAGGATGGTCATGTTGTTAGAAAAGTGTGTGTGAGAGAGAGAGAGAGAGAGAGAGAGAGAGAGAGAGTTGTGTTTGTTCCAAGTTTGAATAACCTGGAACATGTTCTTGCAAATTGGACTGGTGCTTTCAAGTAAGACCTTTTCCAACACAGTGCTTGCACAGGGTAGCAGCACGACACACATCTGCTATTAAACCGCACAGAAGGGCAGAAGAGAGGCTTGTGCTCAGGATACCAGTGAATCAGAGGAGGAGCTGGAAGGAGAATAGGGAGGGTCCTGGGACTCTCAGGGGCAGTGGGAGGTGGAAAAGAGGAGGAGAATGTGCCAGGGGCTCACCAGCGGGAAAGGAAGGCCCAGCACAAGGGCCCCTGCACCTCTCTACTGGTACCCGGCCAACACTGATTCAGCATTTAACTATGGGATGTACATGTTCTACTTCAAGGGCATGCAGAAATGTGTCAAAAGTGAGCAAATGAAACACACAAGATTTTTTTTTAAATTTCTTTCTTGATTCCAGCATCCTCCAATTAATTTTGAAATCCTCCTCTTTACTATAAACTTTTCAAGAATTCTGTACTGATACCTAAACAGAGTCAATAGGATGATGGATTACATTTTTATTGCAACTCACTTGAGGTAGGAAAATGAAGCAAGGCTTCTCTAAAGCATGATGCTCACACACAAGGAGAGCAGAGGAGGGGAGAAAACCACGTAGTTTTTACTGAAACTCCTTTTGGACAGGAGGGCAGCCCACCACAGACACGTCAGGAGCTGTTTTGAAAAATGGTGCAATTTCTGAGAACAGCTACAGAGATCTTTCAGAAAATCTGCAGGATAAAGCAAATAGCACAGGTGAATGTCTTTAAGTTACAGGAAGAAAGTGTCAGCATCAGGCAGATCTGTATGTTTTATGTGGGCCCTGGCGACGGAGGTTCATTAGCACAGAAGCGGGACACATGCTTTGTGTTAGGTGTTGTGATAACATGTGCTTTAAAAATTAGGGACATAACACTTGGTGCTTTCAAGGAACTTTCCACTTCTATTATTTTAAATGGAAATTCTCTGCTAAACACACAAATGCAAATGCTAATTTATCTCAAGTAGGAATGCTATGGACAGTAGCTTCTTTACTGTATGCAATTACAAAAGCTTCTTCCATTTGAGTCGGGAGTCATCACCAGCACCACAGTGGCAGCAAGCTGGTTTTGATGCCACTGTATTTGCTTGATAAGAATAATGATAGCCATAACACACATTAGAATCCCGCGAGATCATATGTGATGATTTCATTTAACTCTTATAGCAGCCCTGTGTGGTCTAAAGTATACACTGTTAATTACATTTGATAGATGACAGGTGGTTGAATAAACCAAGGCTCAGAGAGATTAACTGCCCGAGGCTACAAGTACTTAGTAGCAAAAGTTCTCTTTTGATCATGGAAATATTTTTATGAAAATTAATTAGATCTCATTAATAAACATTTTTTGGGGGTAGTATCTGCAAAATATTGCACTGCAGAAATTTAGACTTCAGTTACCGTATACCCTCAATAGTATGTGTTGTATACACATTCAGAAAAAAAGCCAAGCAGATACAGTCTTTGATTTCTGTTAGCTCCACATTATTTGGTATTTAAAAAATTATCTTCCTAAAAATCATATTTCTAGTTTGTTGAATCAACC
>NW_005871137.1:4446249-4457799 GCF_000147115.1 Myotis lucifugus
ACAAATGGGCAGAGGCCCTGAGTAGACATTTCCCCAAAGAGAACATACAGATGGCTAGTAGATATTATGAAAAGATGCTCAACAGCACTAATCGTCAGGGAAATGCACATTAAAACTACAGTGAGAGATCACCTTTCGCCTGCCAGAAATGGCTGTCATTAGTAAATCAATAAACAACAAGTATTGGTGTGGGTGTGGAGAAAAGGGAACCCTCATGCATTGTTGGTGGGACTGCAAACTGGTGTAGCCACTATGGAAAACAGCATGGAGGTTCTTCCAAAAATTAAAAATAGATCTACCTTATGGCCCAGCAATTCCACTTTTGGGTATTTACCTGAAGAAATACAAACATGAAATCAAAGAGCTATATGCACCCCTATGTTCATTATAGCATTATTTACAATAGCCAAGATATGGAAGTAACCAGAGTACCTATCAATAGGCAATTGGATGAAGAAGATGTGATATATATATAATGGAATATTACTCAGCCATAAAATAGGCAGAAATCTTACAATTTGTGACAACATGGATGGACCTAGAGCAGCGTGGGCAAACTACGGCCGCGGGCCGGGTCCGGCCTGTTTGAAATGAATAAAACTAAAAAAAAAAAGACCGTACCCTTTTATGTAATGATGTTTACTTTGAATTTATATTAGTTCACACAAACACTCCATCCATGCTTTTGTTCCAGCCCTCCGGTCCAGTTTAAGAACCCATTGTGGCCCTCGAGTCAAAAAGTTTGCCCACCCCTGACCTAGAGGGTATTATGCTAAGTGAAATAAGTCAGGTAGAGAAAGACAAATACCATATGAGTTCACTTACAGGTGGAATACAAAGAACAAAACAAACAAACAAACAAACAAAACAGAAACAGATTCATAGAAACAGACAACAGACTGATGGTTGCCAGAGGGGAAGGGAGTTGGGGACTGGGTGAAAAAGGTAAAGGGATTAAGAAGTACAAATTGACAGTTACAAAATAGTCATGGCAATTTCATGTGCAGCATAACGAATATAGTCAATAATATTGTAATAACTATGTGTGATGCCAGGTGGGTACTAGACTTATTGGGGGGATCACTTCATACATTATATAAATGTCTAACCACTATGCCATATACCTGATAAAATAATATTAAATATCAACTTTAATTTTTTACCAGTAAAATAAAAATGTATTATAGAATTGTACACTTGAAGCCTATATAATTTTATTAACCAATGTCATCCCAATAAATTAAATTAAAATTAAAAGTAAATAAATAAAAAGAAGTGGCAGAATGTTTTTTTTTTTTTTAGTCAAGAGGAAGAGGAAGGAAGGAGGAACCCCTCACCCCCCAAAATCTTCACTTTAAAAATATTGCTACATTATTATGAGACTCTGAAACAGTTTTGTTTAAAAAGATTCTTGGGCCCAGCCAGTGTGGCTCAGTGGTTGAGCGCAGACCCGCAAAGCAGGAGGTGACGGTTTGATTCCTGGACAGGGTAAATGCCCAGGTTTTGGGTTCTGTCCCCAGTGGGGGTTGTGCAGGAGGCAGCTGATCAGTGATTCTCTCTCATCATTGATGTTTCTATCTCTTTCTCCTTCTCCTTCTCCCTTCCTCTCTGAAATCAATGAAATATATTTTAAAGAAAGATTCTTGGGAGAAGAAAGATGGCTGCTGACGGGAAGGCAGACTGCAAGACAGTGTGAGAGTGAGAGAACGAAAGGAGAGTGTGTGGACGTACCGAGAGTGTAAATTTGTGGGTGAGTGATAGCTATACTCCAGGGGACTATTGGAGACTGCCGAATCGGGCTCCCCTAACCGGGCAGCCTCCACTGCTGCTGAAATCTCTCACGGAGCAGCCGGCTCTGCCGTGGAGACCACGCCATCTTGAGTGGCTGTTATAGAAAGCGTATAGGTCCAGAGACCCTGCAACCACGGTACCCAGGGACCAGCTAAGAACCCAGGAACACCGGATCTCAAGCAGCATGAATACGTGGACTCAGACGAGCCCTGTTCCTCCTCACAGAAAGGAGAGAGAGAACTACATAACCAGACACCCAGAGAAGAGAGATCATGGGGAGACAAAGAAACAGCCCGCATATGAAAGAAAAACAGGCATCACCAGAAAAGGAAGTAAACGAAATGGAGGCAAGCAACCTGTCAGAGAAAGAATTCAAAGACATGGTCATAAGGTGGATGAAAAGAATGGAAGACAAATTCAACAATATGTGTAAGAACCAAGAGGAAATGAAGAACCAAGAAGAAATGAAAAATGACATCACTGCTATAAAGAACTCAATAGAAAGCATCAACAGTAGACTAGAAGAAGCAGAGGACCACATCAGTGAGCTAGAAGACAAGGTAGGAAAAAATACCCAAGCAGAGCAGCTTCTAGAAAAAAAAATTAAAAAGCAGGAGGAGAGCCTAAGAGAACTTTGGGACAACACGAAACGAAACAACATCTGCATAATAGGGGTGCCAGAAGGAGAGGAAACTGAGCAAGGAATAGAAAACCTGTTTGAAGAAATAATGACAGAAAACTTCTCTGATATAGGGAAGAAAAAACTCACACAAATCCAAGAAGCTCACAGAGTCCCAAACAAAATGAACCCCAAAAGACCGATGCCAAGGCACATTATAATTCAATTGGCAAACACCAACGTCAAAGTAAGAATATTAAAAGCTGCCAGAGAGAGACAGAAAATTACCTACAAAGGATCTCCCATCAGACTAGTGACTGATTTCTCAACAGATACACATCAGGCAAGAAGGGAATGGAATGAAATATACAAAGTCATGCAAAGGAAGGGTCTGAATCCAAGAATACTGTACCCAGCAAGGCTATCAATCAAAATTGAGGGTGAAATCAGGAGCTTCACAGACAAAAAGGGACTAAGGGAGTTTATTACCACCAAACCAGCAATGCAAGTTGATGATCAATCACTGAGCATCTCTGGCTGGGCCCCCTTCACTGGTTTTCATCCACTTAGGCTCACAACCATCCTGTGAAGGAGGCACTCTTGTTATTCCCATTTTACAAAAGAGAAAACTAGGTGCATAGTGGTTAAGCCATTTGTGTAAGGCCACCTGCTGATGAGGGTGGCACAGGGAGTTAGGCCGTCTGGTATTGGAGCTCCCACGTTGAGCCCCTCTCTACAAAGACTGTATCTGAGGCTTCTGAGGGAGATGAGATGGATCTGGAGATAAAGATGTGGCCAAGCCATGGTGGTGATGGTCCTGCTCTAGAGGAGAGTGCAGGGGTAGGTGATGGTCCTGCTCTAGGGGAGACTGCAGGAGAGGTGTGGATGGTCCTGCTCTAGGGGAGACTGCAGGAGAGGTGTGGATGGTCCTGCTCTAGGGGAGACTGCAGGGGGAGGTGATGGTCCTGCTCTAGGGGAGTCTGCAGGAGAGGGTGTGGATGATCCTTCTCTAGGGGAGTCTGCAGGGGGGGTGGGAGGATGCTCCTAATCTAGGGGAGACTGCGGGGGGTAGGGGTGTTGGCTGAAGGAAACTCATTTGCTGGCATAACTGAACATCATTGTGGAAGATACAGGTTCAACATAAGTTATGACTGGGATGAAAGGTCAAGTAATGGCATGAAACTTGCTATGGACTGAAATCCGTATGTTGAAGCCCTAACCCCCCATGTGACGGTACTTGGAGGTGGAGCCTTTGGGAGGTAGTTAGGTGGGAAGAGACTGGAGAGCCATCTCTGTCAGCCATGTGGGCCACGATAGGACATGTGTAAGAGTTGTGCTGGCACCTTGATCTTGGACTTCCAGCTTTCAGAATGCTGAGAAATAAATGCCTGATGTCCAAGCCACCCAGACTTTGCTATTTTGTTATGGCAGCCTGAGATGACTAATACAAACTCAAAAAAAAAAGAAAAGAAAAAGAAAAAGTCAACAGCTTGATGACAATAATTTGATACAACACTTATGTCGCCCATTTCAGTCAACAAGGTTTGTTTAAATTGCTTTCAAATTCCATAAATTAACACTCTTGTGAGGTAAGGAGGTAGTAAGTGTTATTATTGAGGGTACAGGAAGAAACATCCTAGCTAGATGTTTCCCGCTAAGTATTTATTTAACAAAGCACTGAAAGAGGGTTTAGGTTGCAAAGTACTAGTTATGTCCTTGAGTTGAGTGCGTAATTTTCAGTGAACTTTTAGGGTGGCGTGGCTTGGTACCTAACAAAATGAAGTGGCTGCTGATTTATTTTGTGGCCTACATGTGCCTGAATTGTCATACCAAGGGGTTTAATGCTTTCAGCTCTGGCCACATCAGAATCACAATCACCCCAGGAGCTTTAAGAAACTACGCACTAGGCCCCACCCCTGCAAATTTCGGTTTGGTCAGTCAGGAGCAGATTAGTGCTTTTTTTGGACTAATGCATTTTCAAAATAGGTGCGCTTTTTATCAAGATGATGGAATGGCATAGTATTTATTTCCTTTTCATTCCACCATCTCATTGAAATGATTTCCTCAAAAGGTATAAGAAAAAAAAAATCCATAACAGAGCTGGCAGACAGGAAAAGGCACAATCACCTGAGAATAAATGTTGAGGCTTTTCTGGAAAATACCAGCAGATGAGGTTGGATTTAAAAAGAGTAGAAAACTCAAAAGGATCTGGCCTGACCTGCTTGAGCCAGGAAGAAACGCTACAGCGCCATCTAGTGGAAGTCAGAAGTAGGCCTTGTAGTGCTTGATTATGAGGCTAATTAATTAAGATAACCCGTTCCCACCTGCTTCCTCATGCCCAGCAGCTGGTGTTTCCACCTGCTTCCTCATGCCCAGCATCTGGTGGCAGCGCTTGTCCTCGGGCGAGAGCTGCAAGAACAGTTCTTTAAATAAAACTCAGGCTGTCTTGGGGTGAGACTTCCCAGCATGGCAACTGAGGCGACAGAGAAGAGGAAGGCAACTTGGGACTTTGAGGGGAGTGAGGCTCATTATGCTTGTCCTACTTTGGTGGAGGGGTTGGTCACTTGCTTACACACACAATGGGAAGCCTGGCTGCCTGGCTAGCAGTATGTCTGCCCACTTATGTGCCGATTCTCACAGACCACCCCCCCCCTCCACCCTCCAGGCAGCGCTGAATTCAGGGAAGGGGCAACAGATACAGATAGACTTTCTGGGGTGTGTGCTGAGTAAAACAATATCCTGACCCAGATTTGACATGAGCAGCCAATTATTAGCCATATCCTTCGCTGATTCTCCTAGATGGATTGCTCAGTGCCTCTGTTTGCCTGTTAGTAGAGGGGAGATGAAACAGTGAGAGCGAGAATAACAAGCACTGTTCATTTCTGTATGGTCCCCACTCACTTTCACATCTATGATCTGAGCATTATAACCGAACTCTGCGAGGCATTGGTACTTTTACTCCCACTTCACAAATAAGACAGCAGAGGGTCAGAGAAATTAAGGGGCTCATTCAAATTCACACAGGTAATACATGGCAGAGTTAGGATGCAAAACTAGGTTTGGGGACATCAGTTTATGTTCTGTTTTCACTTATCACATAGTTTCCAACTTAATTTTAACTACTTGATAAACATTTGTTTCTAGATGATAGAATGGACGTGGGTTCTTTAGGTAGCATTTGTTATATGTGCCAACCTAATGGACCAATGAAGCAGCAAAATACTGAGAAGTCTTCTCAAATGATAGCTCTTGTGTGAGATGACAGTGTTGAAAAGGACAGATTGATATATTAAAAACGGGTTAATTTAGGGATTTGAATATAGGTGGGTAGAGCGTGTATTAGCTTCCTGAAGCTGCTGTAACAAATTACCACACTTTTGGTGACGTAAACCAGCAGACATTTATTTTCTCATGGTTCTGGAGGCCAAACGTCCAAAAGCAAGGAGTCAGCAGGGTCGTCTTCATCTGAAGGCTCTAGGGGAGGTTCTGGTCTTTGCCTCTTCCAACTTCTGCTGGTTGTTGGCATTTCTTGACTTCTTGGCTTGTGGCTACATCACTCCAATTTCTGCCTTTTCCTCTCTATCATCAGCTTCTCCTCTGTGTCCCTGTGTTTTCCCCCTTCAGTCTCTTACAAGGATACTTGTCATTGGATTTAGGGCCCACCCAGATAGTCCAGGATGGTCTCATCTTAACATTCTTAACTTAATTGCATCTGCAAAGATCCTTTTTCCAAACGAGGCCACATCTAGAGCATCCAGGGATCTGGATGTGGACATATCTTTTTTATCTTTTTTCACAGTGAAATAAAAAATCCTTGGTCCTTCCACCCTGTGATGTATATTTATACAGCAATGGGTACACTTCATCTCTAGGGACTAGATCCTTGTTTTATTTTCTTAAACACCAATAGGTAACAGTTGTTAGATGGAAAACCAGAGCTTTTCTTGAGTCTTCTCCATGCCTGTTTGTGACATTTCCTATGCCTCCTTCTCTTCTTCCTCTTCTTTAGCTTTCTAAGCAAGGTATTTGGATTTTCAGCCTTGGAAACTGCTATTCAGAAGAGAGGCGGCAATTAAGTGAAAGAAAATCAGAAATCTGTTCTGTGGTTTCTGTATTCTTTCATAGTGGAAAGGAGTAGGTTTACTCAGTTCCAGATGGGGAAGAAAGATAAAAGTCTTAGGAAGGGAGTGGATACTGGACTGTTGGAGTCACTCACATTCTTCAGTTTTCAGATGGAAAACATTGAGAGCCATAAGGCTTATATAAGGTCACTTGGCGAGTTGTAGGCTGACCCAGGATTAACACTTGGAGCCTCTGAGTTCTCCACTTCGATCCCCTGAATCACAGTGCACCTCAGGGGTTCTTACTCCATTAATCTTCGGTTGTCTGGGCAGTACGTGAGGGTCTTGACACTCACAGTCAAACAAACACACAGGGGAAGTTAGGCCTTGAATTTGTTGTGTTCGAGCTGTATTCAATAAGTGAGTAAAAAATATGACTGCTGTGATTGTATTGTTCAGGTCTCAAAGCTGGCTAGTGGGACGTTGTCTGCAAGCAAATGGATTTTTAAAAATCCCATACTAATATCTACCACTGGCAACGCATTTCTTGAATCCAACTAAATTGTCTGTAGGATTACCATGGCTGGAGTCATTGTGTGTATGAGAAAAACAACAAAAAACAGAAGACAGCCTTTTTTTTTTTTTTAAATCTTCACCGGAAGATATGTTTATTGATCTTAGAGAGAAAAGAAGGGAGAAGGAGAAAGA
The DNA here is from genome assembly GCF_000147115.1 of Myotis lucifugus. NCBI lineage: Eukaryota > Metazoa > Chordata > Mammalia > Chiroptera > Vespertilionidae > Myotis > Myotis lucifugus. The sequence goes on from NW_005871137.1 coordinate 4,453,429, forward strand.
GAAAAATATCAATTGGATGCCTCCTGTATGTGCACTACCAGGGATTGAACCCACAACCTAGGTATGTGCCCTGACCCAGATTGAACCTGCAACCTGGGATGATGCTCCAACCAACTGAGCCAACCGGCCAGGGCAGCCTTTCTTCTTAATAAGGACTTCCTCCAACTATTTGTCTAAGAGCATATTTTTCCTTTGCAGACTTTGAACTGCTTTGAACTCGTTTTTGAGGTCAGCCTCCCAAGATTGCAGTAGAATCAGAGGTATTTGGGGAGCTGGAGTAAATGTTTAAGTAAACCAGGCCAAGGAAAACTTTTCTTCATTTCAGGAGCAATTGATAGCTCTAACAGGTACTGGTGGGTGGCGTTAAGGCGTAAGGCCTGAGTGCCAGGCAATACTGCCAGGTTCCCAGTACTTCAAATGACAAACAGACTTGCAGGAAGCATGTTTGTTCATGGTGTTATGCTTTGAATCATTTTGTCTATAAATGTAGTGCTTTCTTTTTTTTTTTTTTGTTAATGCTTTTCAAATCTAATGCACTAAGATTCCTTTTATGGTAAGCACATTACTGAACAACTACAAGCCACAAATCTTACATTCAAAAAGTTCACATATGTTTTTTTCATTTGATCTCATAACTGCCTTGGCCTTGTGGTTCATTGCCACTGCCTGGGGGAGTTTTCAAGGTTCATTTTTACTTTGTCATCTGAAGGACTCAAGAACACTCCCGGTGTGTATCTAAGGTTGAGAGTCATGTTGGTAGTTATGTTGGCATTTAAGCTTGCCAACCTTTTAGAGGGACTCAGTGGGCCAATAATAACTTGGAATATGTCTTGTTGAGAATAAACTTCTGAAAAGCTTAAAATCCAGAAAGGTTCTGCAAATTTATCAAATTCCTGGTTTGATCAGCATATGGGCCTCAGGCTCAAGTTTGTTTGCTATTTTTGCTTGGACTCAAAAGTCATTGCCAGAATTTGCAAGGCTAGTAGAAATCAGTGGCCTAAGATGAACCTGGACTAAATGATGTTATCTACTCGATGTAGGCCAGGCAGGCAATAACACTTGCTTAAGGAGCACATGGGGCATCCTACAGAGAAGGGACTGCTTTCTAGATTGCTCATTGTAGAATTTAAACCTCAGTATGAGCATGTTTGGCACATTGGACCGATTTTCTCCAAATTGGTTTCTTTAGGTTTATCTATCTCACCGTTCAAAGTGGTCCCCAGCCTATGCCCTTGTCTGAGAAGTAGCTTCCTGATTACTTACCTGGCACCTCATTAAATGTGTTTGCCTCCCCCATCCTACATCCTCATGCAATGTGTTTGCCTCCCCTGTCCTACGGATTTCTCACTGCTGTGTTGTTCCATCTTTGCTTTGTCACTTTTGCCCTATGCTCCTTCTGGTCTGACTCAACTTTCATTGGCTCCCAGAAATATTATCTACCTGGGCCCGAGGCTCCTAGTTCCTGTCCCTGAAAGTAGGTCTGGGCTTCCTGGGTCAAACAAAAATGGTATCTACAAATTACTTAGTCTCACAGAGTGCTTCTAGATATAGTTAGTGGATCAAAGATGTGTTAAGAAAACATGGTTCAACATCTCTAACCCTGACCTTACCCAAGATGCTTTCTTGTCCTTCCTTCCCACACCTGCCCAAAAAAGGCACCAAGCTGAGAACCTTATGAGGGCCGCTCATTTTCAGCCCTGTCAGTGGGTGTGAGGAAAACAATAATTACTGACTTTGGAAGCCTATGAAGGTGTCATTTTGACAGTACTGAGAACTCAAAGTTTTCTGTTGGCAATACTTGCAAAACCATTTGCAATTTAGGAAGTGGAATATTCCCAAAGCTTCTTCAGTGACATGACTTGGCTTTGATTTGCAGGAGTAAAGGTCAGTCCAAGGACATGCAATGCTCAGCTTGCAGTGACCAAGCATCAGCTTTGTCTAGGGGTGACTGAATTGGTCCCAGTTGGAATAAGGGAAGAAATGGTGCTAAGAAATGCTGGGTCTTTGATTGACATGGTGGCTAGGGTCTGGTTGCAGCTTTCCCAGAAATTTGCGTTTGCTCCCCAAGGGGCCGGTTTGCAATCACACCTGTCAGAAACTATTGTACTGACAGGTGAAATAGCTGTGCTGTTTACAGAGAAGGCTGGAACGCTGTTGCTGAGTACAAGCCCTCCAGAGTAGGTATCCATTTAGTGGTTCCTGCCAATGGTTATTGTAGTTATTTTATTTCCATAGTTATGTACTTAACAACCTCCCCAAGCCATAATTGCCTTTACATTTTATTCTTAATTACTTGAAAGGTAAACTGATAATGCAGGGAGCAAATGCGCAGTGCTATTAATTAAAATCCCCAGGAAATGGGACAAACTGAAGAGAAAAGTGCTTTTTTAAAAAATAGTGTACCTTGTCACACCGCGTAGAGAATCTTACACCCACGTATAGCTGTAGCTGGTACTTCTTGGGCCCCATGCAACATATCCTGGGAGCACCTCGGATTTCAGGCGCAGCTGTGATGGACGGTTCTCACGCAAGAAGCCTGCTTACTGTTCTCTGTTTTTTGCCTGAAGGTTTTGCCCTGAGGCCTCTGGAGTTTCCTCAGACACTGCTAAAGCCTGTCACAGATGCAGGGGAGTTAACACCCTCTCAGCCAATGGGTCAGGAGACCTAACCTGTAGTCCTTCAGAGGTGCAATTCTAAGGGCATTTTACTCTGATGCTTAGAAGTCCTTGGTGAGCTTGAGCTCTGCAATGGCACATAAGGAATACATTTTTCATTGGCTTTTCCTTCTCCCCTCATTCAGTCTCTTGTCTCCCTGAGATCACCTCCTAGTCCTTTGTCTTAGGTTCTGCTTTGGGGAAAGTCTGACACCGTGGAATGATGAAGCGATCATTAGAAGTGTCCCTTTCTAAGTCTCCTTTTAACTCTCTGTAGATAAAGATAACATTTCCAGATTTTTAAAAAATTTGGAGTCCAGAAAATGGAAACATGAAGAAAAGGATTACTTGTTTCTCATGGCCATGTTTAAAAAAAAAGATTTTTCAGAAACCCTGCATTCAGACAGTTATGGCTTGAAGCACATTCTTCACAACCCATTTTCAATTATGAGCATGTCATTTGATGCTTCACCAGAGTTTGTCACCTAATGGCTGCTCCCAGTTCAGAACAACATATGTAGACTTGTAAGATGAGACCCGGAAAAGTCATGTGGTCAGCCCCTCTGGCCCCTGACAGAGCAGGAGTTAAACTCAGTGTCTTGTTGGGGAACAAATGGAAAGATATTCCACAGTGAGCTTAATAGCTATGAAGACCAACTTCTGGGAAGACTGGTTCCCCAGGCTGGGCTCCATTCAATCTGAAGTTTTGGTCTTAAGTGCTGTTGATTAATATGCGCTAACGTGGGTCTCCAAAGTGGAACTCCTGTGCTCAGAGTCCTGAAGCCAACCTGGAGCCACACTCTGAGTTCGAAGGTGATGAGCTGCCCAGTTCCAGTGTTTAGAGCAGCCCCAAAGCCCTCTTTCTAAAGAGTTTCACTACGTGCGATTTTGACAGGAACACGTTAGAGATAATATGAGTTTCATCACGAGTCGGATGTTTTCTGGTGTAACCAAAGGTCTAAAGATAAATAGGATTTTGACCTGCAGGTTTTGAGAGAAATTGAGTATAATTTGTATTCCCTATGTAATTCATTGCAAACTTATTCCCATTATATTTTATGTCATTTTATATAGCTATACAATTCACCAACTCCCAATGGGAAAACAACATTCTAAAGTGACATTTTGAACAAATGATTAGCAAGATTGTAAATGGACTTCTTTGTCATTTTATGAAATGAATGTTTGAAGATTCTGCTCACATCGCGTATGTGTCTCTGCCCTGGGTAATCTCTTTCTGATGCGGCTGGCTGCCTGCTCCTTTGTTCTCTGCTTGCTCAATTGAAATTGGGGCTTCATCGAGATCAGTGTCATGACTTTGGTGTGTTAGGTACAATCAGAGCATAAGAGGGATCAGAATGTGGTTCATGGAAACTGCTTAAGCGAGGATGAGGTTAATCCCAGAATTTGTAGAACTCTTTCAAGTATTAAACAAATTGAGAGAATGTTCTATGTAACAGGCACTGTGGTGGAATATAATGCAGTGGTCCAGTCCCTATTCCTCCCAGAGCTCCCGTTCTCGCCCAAGTGTGGAGGGTGCGGTGGGATAAGTTCTATGATGCGGTGGACCCCAGACCTGGGAGACCTGGCAGCGGGGACATGTAATCTCCAACTGCAGAGGGATGAGCTTCTGGCAAGGCTTACAAGTGAGCAGATGCTAGGCTGATTTTTAAAATACATCTATATATATATATATATATATATTCATAATATATAT